>NC_051154.1:140468033-140588033 GCF_013339745.2 Dermacentor silvarum
CCGCTACATTGATTACATCCTTGCTCTGAGCAGTGAATGTTCGTCTTCGCAATTTTGACGAAATTTCAAGAATTTACAAAAATATTTGACCATGATAAAAGCCCATTAAGACAAGAATACGCATAAAATTGTCATAACAAACAGGTCGTTAGCACTAACAAGCACCTAAAGCGCGACAACTGACTGTAGGGTTTTGCAAGCCACTCCGCGAAAACATGCCCCAGTCGGCCTGTCATAAGCCCACTAACACTGACATGTCTAACGTCAGCAATCAAGAGCAACTAATCAACGTGTTTTAGTCATTTTTCGATTGAAGGTAACTCACGAAAAAATAAAAATTAGTTGTTAAAACTCTCTAACAATGACCTCTACTAACGCGAAAAAGACCTTACATTATTCATACAATATATTGACGTCCACAACCTTGCCCAAATCGGTAAATTCAGCTACCTTGGAGATGGAGTCACGGTGAATTCTGATTCTAAATGGCACAGACACATCTATCTGATATGTTCCGAGCACAACGCTAGCTGGGGTATCTAAAACGAACGTTGAAACACGCAACAAAGGGCTGCAAACTGACAGCGTACAAATCCTTAGTTAGGCCTGTGCTAGAATATGTCGTGATTGTTTGGCCTCCCTGCTGAGATTATGACACAACTAAGCTTGAACTTGTACGAAAAAAAGCGATACAGTTCATTTGCAATCATTATTACAGGCTGTTCTCACCTTCATAACATGCTCAAAACTTAGAATTTCACTCGTTGCTGCAAAGGCGCATGTACGAACGCATTTGTACTTTGTATACGATGGTGAATGGGGGCATCCGAAGATTTATTGAGGGAGTGAAAGATGAATATAGATTGGTCCTCCAGCGTGACAACCTGTTCAGGGGGATATGGAAGAGGGGAAAAATAGGGGACTAAGGAGTAGTGATGAGGAAAGGCTGTTGTGTTCGAAGGGCCTTGAGGGATTGCTTCATTGATATGTGCGGTCGAAGGCCCAGTAACACATTTTATCTGAACGTTTCCTGTTGTTTATTGGCGCTAATGAAGAGATCAGAGCCTGCTGTCCACAGTCATACTCAGGACAAACAAGTATACGTGCTCCATTATTTCAGGTACTTTGCATGCATCGCATTCTGGTGACTGCGTGCGTCGGGTGCGATGCAAACTGTTGCGTTAACACAGCACCTATATAGTCTGCCTCCTGACGCGATACGCTGAAAACCGTACTGACGGTGCTGCTGGTTTTAAAATCACGGGAAGGTGATGTGTATTTACAAATGAGGTGGCATAGTTGAGTCAAAAGTGCAGGCAATGCATGGATGAAAAGCTCCAGTAAAGATGGTCAACCTGAACCAAAAATTGTTATCTTTTCCGCTCTGTTTCGCTCCGGAGTGAAAAAAAAAATCATACCGCTCCGTTTGGATACCCTGCTACAACGTAATTAAATATTTCCTGTGTTCTCAAGCAATTGAGGCTCTATAGCGTAATTACTAGATTGGCAGCTATCGAATAAAAAAATAAAACGAAGATTTCCTCGCAGTATTCGTTTAAAAACGAAGAATTCTTATCTGCATAAAGACACAGACATCCATGGATAGACTAGGCAAGGTGTCTGAAAAGCTTTCGAAGCTATTTTTTACTGGATGAATGTGAATAAGCTCAAACTAGATGAAATAATATGTCGCCTGAATTTTTCTACCCACAAAATGACACTAATTTAACTTTCGCATAATTTACTGCAATGCATTCTATTTATTGGATAAAATTGGACCTACTGTTTCTTTTTCTGCTTTTTATGCCCTGGGAAAAACGACAAATAAACTGTTTTATTCCCAAAGTGTTTTTCCCCAAGTCCTCACATCCCTATTCACAGCTTCGTTTGGCGCGTCTTGTGGTCTAGCTCCACGTGTACCGTCATCGTCGTCGAACGCTGCCAGGCTAGTGCGTGTGTGACCAAAGCTGATGGGGCTGGTTCGCGTGGTGGCGCTACTGGGGCACCGAAAGGTGCGAGCAAAGGTTGTTTTCCATGTACTACAGACCCATACAGTTAGCTGTAGTCACGCCCACCGTGACAAGGCAGCTGTTGACAAAGGCGGTACGTGTGAGCGGCTCAACTCGTGAGCGTGAATGTTTTCTATACGCGAGCTGAGCCAGGCCGGTAAAATGTAAGAATATCTTTCGCCGGATTCTTTTCCTATTCTGACCCAAAGTTTGCTGCGCTAGGGGAGCTCAGTGTGCGTCATGCACGCTCTGTTCTTCATCTGTCAATCGTCTTTACATCTCCTTACCTATGTGCAGGGTAATCAACTGCACTTCACTTGGTTAACGTCCCTGCCCTTCTTTGCCAATCTTCTCCTTCTTCCTTGTTGAATATGTTGATGGACCATCATGTGGCATTTTTGACTAGCACTTGATGAGAATGGTCCGAATTACCTTGAGACACAACAGCCCTGTCGCCGCTTTCTCTTCGCCAGGTTATGACGCCATCGACGTGCATCGTTGGAGCGTGGATTATGGATGTCGACACCAAGATGCGTAACGTCGTGGAATCCGTGGGGGCCCGTTTTACTTATCCGGACCCTATCTTTATTCTCTTCAACCCGTGGAACAAAGGTGTTACATGTATTAGAGTGACACTTTTCTATGGAGTACGATGTTACACAACGTCTCCAGCTGGACAAGTTAGACCCCTTATTAGAGCACTGCACGGGCCTGATTTTTCGGCCCGAACCCGGCCCGGGCCCGCTTTACGAGGCCCGAGCTCAGCCCGGGCCCGTAATACAAAGCCCGAGCCCGGCCCGGGCCCGGGCGTACATGACCGAGACCAGCCCGGGCGTTCATTACTAAGCTTAGCTAGGGCCCGCGTGTGCATGACCAGGCCCGGCCTGTAGGAAAAAAATTCTTTATTGTTTACTTACAGATTGCACCGTATCTGTCAGCCTCACCTTCTCGAGGTTTAATCAGCGGCAGTATATAAGCAATAAAAGGCCGAAGTCTTTGTTTTTCCCACGGAAACATCAGTAATCCGGCCAATTGCCTGTGCAGCTATTTTCCCGCTGGTGCGCAAGCACTCACCTTGATTTGTACGATATCGTTCTATGATGTCATTTAGCATGGAAATATACAGGGTGTTTCATTTTAGCTAAACCAAAATTTTAAAGATTGCCTGTGGCAGATAGCACAATTATAATCCTTGATCTAAACTACTCGATGAGGCGGCCATTACTTCCAAGAGAAATCAAAACGCCTAATTGAAGAATCAACATAATTACGCTAATTAACTTTTAAATTAATTATTTTACGGTACATCTTTCAATCTACGAATTATCGCCGCCGAGTTCGCAAGGCATATGCACTTGGAACGAATTCTCAGGACTGAACCAGTTTCGAGATATTAATTTTCAAAGTGTCCAACGAAATCAATCAGATCAAATCAATTTATTCTTTAGTTTACATTCTGGACGGTCATTTTGGACTAAAAGCTACATATGTAGCTTGACGTGACCCAAAAGACCAGGCAAGGCAATAGTACAGCAAACAGTGTGCGCACATGCACAATAATTCCCATATATTTCCAGCTCTCGCTGGTATTCCTCATAGAAGAAATAGCTATGAACGGAAAGACAAAAAATATTTCCGTCACGGCGAGTTAACAGAATCGGAAAAAGTTTTAACAGAATGCATTTTAAACAACACTACAATAACAATACTAGCTATACAAAACAATGCAACACCAGCTATACAACATAGCATGAGACTGAATTTTACAAGATTAACATTTCGTAAGAAAACGAAACAGGATGTACATTACATACTCAGAACCATCCACAAAGACGGAATAATAATCACATCAGATACATTACAAGCGAACAAAGTAGTAGCTGAGTTCTTTCTTACTGAAATTATCGACATTTTTTTATTTGTTCAAAGTGAATGGTAGGTTATGTATTAACGACTGATGCTTATAGAGTGTGCTGAAGTATGGAATAGACCATATCTCAGGATTTCTTGTGTTCGCATTAATGCGACGACGCTCTAAGGAGGCTAGTAGTTTTAGTAGTTCCAAGCTAATTCTGACATGGATGACCTAATGAATGGTCAGAGCGCCTAATTGAATATTTAACATAATTACGCTAATTAACTTTTTAATAAATTATTTTACTGCGCATCTTTCAATCTACGAATTATAGCCGCTGAGTTCTCAAGGCGTATTCACTTGGAACGAATTATCAGGACTGAACCAGTTTCGAGATATTAATTTTCAATGTGTCCAACGAAATGCATGGGCGTTCCAGTTAACTTTTTGAGGAAAACGCTGTTTTATGCATTGAAGCACAAGGGTAACTGGCCTTAGCGCTAAAATAATGCAATAGTATCGACACTGGTAATACTGCAATCGCAAAAGCGGTAACATGGAAATGGTTTGAGGAGTGGTTCTATGTATAATTTATAAGTGTCCGACGAAATGCATGGGCGTTCCAGTTAACTTTTTGAGGAAAACGCTGTTTTATGCATTGAAGCACAAGGGTCACTGGCCTTAGCGCTAAAATAATGCAATAGTATCGACACTGGTAATACTGCAATCGCAAAAGCGGTAACATGGAAATGGTTTGAGGAGTGGTTCTATGTATAATTTATAAGTGTCTGACGAAATGCATGGGCGTTCCAGTTACCTTTTTGAGGAAAACGCTGTTTTATGCATTGCAACACAAGGGTCACTGGCCTTAGCGCTAAAATAATGCAATAGTATCGACACTGGTAATAGTGCAATCGCAAAAGCGGTAACATGGAAATGGTTTGAGGAGTGGTTCTATGTATAATTTATAAGTGTCTGACGAAATGCATGGGCGTTCCAGTTACCTTTTTGAGGAAAACGCTGTTTTATGCATTGCAACACAAGGGTCACTGGCCTTAGCGCTAAAATAATGCAATAGCATCGACACTGGTAATAGTGCAATCGCAAAAGCGGTAACATGGAAATGGTTTGAGGAGTGGTTCTATGTATAATTTATAAGTGTCTGACGAAATGCATGGGCGTTCCAGTTACCTTTTTGAGGAAAACGCTGTTTTATGCATTGCAACACAAGGGTCACTGGCCTTAGCGCTAAAATAATGCAATAGCATCGACACTGGTAATAGTGCAATCGCAAAAGCGGTAACATGGAAATGGTTTGAGGAGTGGTTCTATGTATAATTTATAAGTGTCTGACGAAATGCATGGGCGTTCCAGTTACCTTTTTGAGGAAAACGCTGTTTTATGCATTGCAACACAAGGGTCACTGGCCTTAGCGCTAAAATAATGCAATAGCATCGACACTGGTAATAGTGCAATCGCAAAAGCGGTAACATGGAAATGGTTTGAGGAGTGGTTCTATGTATAATTTATAAGTGTCTGACGAAATGCATGGGCGTTCCAGTTACCTTTTTGAGGAAAACGCTGTTTTATGCATTGCAACACAAGGGTAACTGGCCTTAGCGCTAAAATAATGCAATAGTATCGACACTGGTAATACTGCAATCGCAAAAGCGGTAACATGGAAATGGTTTGAGGAGTGGTTCTATGTATAATTTATAAGTGTCTGACGAAATGCATGGGCGTTCCAGTTACCTTTTTGAGGAAAACGCTGTTTTATGCATTGCAACACAAGGGTCACTGGCCTTAGCGCTAAAATAATGCAATAGCATCGACACTGGTAATAGTGCAATCGCAAAAGCGGTAACATGGAAATGGTTTGAGGAGTGGTTCTATGTATAATTTATAAGTGTCTGACGAAATGCATGGGCGTTCCAGTTACCTTTTTGAGGAAAACGCTGTTTTATGCATTGCAACACAAGGGTCACTGGCCTTAGCGCTAAAATAATGCAATAGCATCGACACTGGTAATAGTGCAATCGCAAAAGCGGTAACATGGAAATGGTTTGAGGAGTGGTTCTATGTATAATTTATAAGTGTCTGACGAAATGCATGGGCGTTCCAGTTACCTTTTTGAGGAAAACGCTGTTTTATGCATTGCAACACAAGGGTCACTGGCCTTAGCGCTAAAATAATGCAATAGCATCGACACTGGTAATAGTGCAATCGCAAAAGCGGTAACATGGAAATGGTTTGAGGAGTGGTTCTATGTATAATTTATAAGTGTCTGACGAAATGCATGGGCGTTCCAGTTACCTTTTTGAGGAAAACGCTGTTTTATGCATTGCAACACAAGGGTCACTGGCCTTAGCGCTAAAATAATGCAATAGCATCGACACTGGTAATAGTGCAATCGCAAAAGCGGTAACATGGAAATGGTTTGAGGAGTGGTTCTATGTATAATTTATAAGTGTCTGACGAAATGCATGGGCGTTCCAGTTACCTTTTTGAGGAAAACGCTGTTTTATGCATTGAAGCACAAGGGTAACTGGCCTTAGCGCTAAAATAATGCAATAGTATCGACACTGGTAATACTGCAATCGCAAAAGCGGTAACATGGAAATGGTTTGAGGAGTGGTTCTATGTATAATTTATAAGTGTCTGACGAAATGCATGGGCGTTCCAGTTACCTTTTTGAGGAAAACGCTGTTTTATGCATTGAAGCACAAGGGTAACTGGCCTTAGCGCTAAAATAATGCAATAGTATCGACACTGGTAATACTGCAATCGCAAAAGCGGTAACATGGAAATGGTTTGAGGAGTGGTTCTATGTATAATTTATAAGTGTCTGACGAAATGCATGGGCGTTCCAGTTACCTTTTTGAGGAAAACGCTGTTTTATGCATTGCAACACAAGGGTCACTGGCCTTAGCGCTAAAATAATGCAATAGTATCGACACTGGTAATAGTGCAATCGCAAAAGCGGTAACATGAAAATGGTTTGAGGAGTGGTTCTTTGTATAATTTATAAGTGTCTGACGAAATGCATGGGCGTTCCAGTTACCTTTTTGAGGAAAACGCTGTTTTATGCATTGAAGCACAAGGGTAACTGGCCTTAGCGCTAAAATAATGCAATAGTATCGACACTGGTAATACTGCAATCGCAAAAGCGGTAACATGGAAATGGTTTGAGGAGTGGTTCTATGTATAATTTATAATTGTCTGACGAAATGCATGGGCGTTCCAGTTACCTTTTTGAGGAAAACGCTGTTTTATGCATTGAAGCACAAGGGTCACTGGCCTTAGCGCTAAAATAATGCAATAGCATCGACACTGGTAATAGTGCAATCGCAAAAGCGGTAACATGGTAATGGTTTGAGGAGTGGCTCTTTGTATAATTTATTTTTCCTTACGCGGAACCAATGTTCGTTTTTGCGGAAAAGAAAAAAAATTAGCGTAGCTTGCACTGGCGGCGCAATGCTAAAGAGATAGCGGAGCTGATGGGCACGTAGCTAGTCCGGGCTTTTGGGCTAGGCCAAGCACTACCAAGTCATCCCCAGCATTTCCCAGAATTTATTTATTATTGATTGATTATCGATTAGCTATTGATTGGCTATCGATTGGCTGTCGCAAGGTATTGGCCACGTATTTGGGCTAGGCTAAGCACTAGGCTAGGCTAAGCGCAGTCGAGGTCAGCAGAAAACCAGATTCCCGGGATGATGAAGTTAGGAAATTTGCAGGCGCAAGCTGGAATACGTTAGCGCAAGAAAGGGGTAATTGGAGATCGCAGGGAGAGGCCTTCGTCCTGCAGTGGACATAAAATATAGGCTGATGATTATGATGATGATGAAGCACTACCAAGTCTTCCGCAGCATTTTCGGGAATTTATTGATTATTGATCGATTATTGACTAGCTATTGATTGGCTATTAATTGCCTATCGATGACTGATTAAGTTTAAGTAGTCCCCACCATTCTTAGCTAGACTTAGCCAGGCTCAGCTAGTTAAGAAATTCGCAGGCGCAAATTGGAATCAGCTAGCACAAGACAGGGTTAATTGGAGTTCGCTGGGAGAGGCCTTCGTCCTGCAGTGGACATAAATATAGGCTGATGATGATGATGACAGTCATCTTGCACGTGTCACATCAGCTTGGCACAGAATGCATTGAACCATGCAATACATAACGGGCGCGTGTGCTCGAAGGCCTACTTAGGCCCTTCAATGAGCGGGCCCGAGTTTGGCCCGGGCCCGTGGCTTCAAGCCCGAGTCGGGCCCGGGCCCGCGGCCTCAAGCCCGAGCCCGGCCCGGGCCCGCGGCTTTAAGCCCGGGCCGGGCCCGTGCAGTGCTCTACCCCTTATCACATAGCCTGCAAGTACATAGCCTGCTAACAAATTGTTAACATAGGTCTCTCTTGTCACGGATACAGTATTTTACGTATATCAGTGAGCTTTATGAAACACAAGTCGTAACAATGGTCCCAGTCAGCAGTAAAATAACACCGTCGTGACGCAGTTGTTAGGACATGCTAGGAATTGTTATTTAAGCCTCATACATAACGTGCCTTGTCAATTTTACGTAAGAACTGCTTATAGCGCGTGTCTAGAAAGTGCGCTACTTTAACACCGTGTGTCCACCGGAAGGGTATAAAAATGTAGCACTCGGTCCTAGCAGTGCTTTGGAAAACATATAGCAAACTTTCAGTTTAACTTTTAAGGAACAGCAGTACATCTCCGCGAAAGAAAGTGAATGAAATTTCAGGCACGCAAAGAGCTGGAAGGGATTCACTACACAACGATACACGATAAAAGAGGCAAAACAAGCTATGGCTGTGTGTTGTTTATTTCTTGCTTTATGTGCAGATGACACTGTATACATGGAGAACGCCGAAGGGAGGTTTGAGTACGTGCTTGCTCACAGCGGCATCATCTGGCGTGGAACCTATAATAACATGAAGCCAAGCCCCTGGAAATACGGCCATGTGAGTGGACCCTACGACAAGAGACATCATAAGTGTCCCCGAGCTCGCGCATCCAAAATCTTTGTATCGATGAGAAAAGTGAGCCCTCTTCGGAATAATACAGAAACCGGTACTAAAAGGAATTAATAGTGGTCCTTACTTTTCCCCGCAACAGCAACTCTTGAAACAATACTTGAGTGGTTCTAAAAACAACGGTGAAATCACACAGCTCTAACAACGCTCGTTGCTTATTGCAGTTCGAAGAGAATGTCCTGGAGTGCTGTCTTTATTTACTGAGACGCGTCGGCAGCCTTCCTTTGCAAGCGTGTGGAAATCCTGTGCTTGTTGCTCGCCACATTTCTGCCGTGGTGAGTATTTTTGCCTGTGCATCAAGTTTTGAACACTGTCCAACCCAAAAACATCTATACTCAAAAGGGCTGTTATTTTACTGATTAAAAATGTTTCACTCACGTTTTAAAGCTTTTTGACTTAATTAGACTGCAAGGTTCTCAAAGCATCGGCACTGTAATCGCTTTTACGCGTCGGTGCATAACTACGCCAACGAAACTGCGATTTGTAGGCCTAATAGGATACCTGAGACTTGGGTATATTGCCATTTTTCCAGACACCGCGGAGGCGTCCATAGCGTCTTGCTGATGAATGCGATGTCGTAAGTTTGATTCCGGGTGGAACCTGCTGCTGATTGATATGAAAGAAATTAAAACATACGACTAATCAGGAATTTCTGCTTTCATCCTGATGTTCCACTTACCACTGTGGTGGCCCTCATGAACCATTACGAAGGTTGGAGGGGCAAATATTGGCGTGACATTTGTTTTAGTCGTAAGTGCGAATATGAGAAGTCTCAGCTGGTGTAAGAACGCTAGCCCTCATTCAAAGGTTCGTCGTCGGTACCGATTGAATGACCATCATGCGTGATGAAAAACACTTAATACCGCCCGCTGTCGCAGGTGAACTCATCAGATGACCAGGGTGTACTCGCGGGAAATTGGACCACAAACTTCGCTGGCGGCGTCCCTCCGGTCTCCTGGACTGGCAGCCACCCGATCCTCCAACAGTACTTCAAGACCAAAAAGCCTGTAAAATTCGGACAGTGCTGGGTCTTCGCCGGTGTCACTACCGCTGGTGAGGCGCACATTCGGTCTCGCGTAGGCGACGGCACATGTTGTTTGAAGGCACGGAGGAGTTGTACTCGCAAAAATAAAGTTCTCAGCCGCATCCCAAATGAATCGCGCAGTCGTCGGCCATCGTGTAGAAGGCTTCTGGTATTGGCAGGCCTCCATTTATTTACTTTCATCGTACCATCTAGAGCTATCCAGGAGACCATGCCACTATCCTTCACTATGCTTCACTATGTAAGATTGGACACTTTCTTGCACTGCGTCGCCCGCGCGCCGGAGCGTAATCCGCATGTGAATAAAAACTGAAATGTGCGTTGGAGAGAAACAGCGCGCCTAACAGCATGAGCCTCACGCGTATCATTCATGCGGACACTATGTGGCGCTGCCACTTGTAGAAGCATCTTTAGATAGACGGATTTACAATATTTACGGATTGGCTATTGAAGCAAGGCAAACATTGTGGCTGACCATGATTGCTTGGAACATGGAACTGTTTACCACCTCCTAGAAACTAGAGGCCTGAGCGTGGGAGTCATCAATGGAAATTCGTCCTGTCCGTCCAAGCAGTGGACCGTGCTGAGGTGTTCCTGTCCCCGCCAGCGGTAATTTGGCGCAGCGGTTTATTTACTTATTTATTTTTCGCATTTCATGCCTAACAGTATAGTAAATAAACAGAGTATAGAGCAACCGAGTGATAATTTTTTTAAAGAAAGACTTCCCGGCTGCCTCGGAATGGAAACCCGTTTGTATCTTTGTTGCCAGCGTACACGTCACTGAAAGCTACATGCAAGCCCATTTCTTATACTGCAGTGCGCGTACCCAGTCTCAAGTTCTGTATGAGAATGATAGTTTGCAGTGTGCTGTTGTCATGAGAAGACAGGCTAAAAGAGGCCGCGCACTGATGAATTAAGAACTATATAGGGCGTTTCATTTTAGCTGCACCAAATTTTACAAATGACCTGTGGCAGATAGCACAATTATAACCCTTGATCTTCCACGAGAAATCAAAATGCCTAATTTTATAATTAACATAATTACACTAATTAATTATTTTAGGCACATTTTTCACTCTACGAATTTTAGCCGCTGAGGTCGCAAGGCGCATTCACTTGGAACGAATTCTCAGGACTGAACCAGTTTCGTGATATTAATTTTCAAAGTGTCCGACAAAATGCATGAGTGTTCCAGTTAACTTTTTGAGGAAAACGCCGTTTTATGCATTGAAGCACAAAAGTAACTGGAACACCAATGCATTTTGTCGGACACTTTCACATCGGCTATAGTTCGTAGACTCAGTGGCTATAATTCATAGATTGAAAGATGAGCCGTAAAATAATGAATTAACAAGTTAATTAGCGTAATCATATTAATTATTCGATTAGGCGTTCTGATTTCTCGTGGAATTAATGGCCGCCTCATCGAGTAGTTTAGAACAAGGGTTATAATTGTGCTATCTGCCACAGGCAATTTTAAAAATTTGGTGCAGCTAAAATGAAACACCCTGTGTAGTTGTGAATTCTTAACAGCTACTCTATCGTACGAGATGCCATAATGTCAGAAAGCAAAAAAAAAGGCATAATGCAAAGCAAATCATTTATAATCTGTATCGTGCTCATCCGTGCAGTTTGCCGGGCACTCGGCATTCCAGCGAGAACGGTGACCAACTACTACTCAGCGCACGACACTCAGGGTAGCGCGACAGTGGACCAGTTCTACGACGAGAATGCCAAACCCGTGGAGAAACTCAATACTGACTCAATCTGGTGAGAATCCACCACGTTACCCTCAACACCTTGCATAACGTCCCTCTGTCTCAAGACGCGAACGTCAGTTGCGCAAGGAGCAAGTGACAGTTCGAGTCTTTGTTGCCAGGACAACGAGAGAACATGAACACACACCTGCAGGCACAAAATGGTGAACGTAAGCACCAAAGTAAGAAAAAAATATCTAATTATGTGTAGGCAAGCTCGGAACCGTCAGTAGTCCTAAATAGTAAAATTACTGAAAATTATCTCGCCGTAATTCGTGTTTGTTTCCGGAATCAAAAGCCTTTTATTTAAGGTCGCGACTGAAATGGGATAGTTTCCGCGCTTGTCTCATATGCCCCCCCTATCCCTGTTATAGCGAGATTCCTCTTAGCCTGTTAAAGACAGGATGAAACAAAGCTAACGAATACGTTGTGTCGCATAGGGCATCCTTTCTACCGCATCCAAAAATACTATGCTTATAGTATGTTTAAAAAATACTATGTTTATATGTTTTATGTTTTAGTTTATGTTTATATTTTATAGAACGCATCCTGTTGACGTATACGGAACACAAAACTGGACACTGACATCGCAAGCTCTCACAATTTATTCGCCTCCAGTGGTTTACAAAAGTGCTGGCATTTTGGTGTTACTATCTAAAAATCGACTAGCCGCAAAAAGGTTGCCTCCACTGTCTCACTCCGATCCACCGACTTGTCCGACGCTTCACAACGAACAAGAATATTGTCATAGTGGCAGCGGTGCATTGTTCTTGTGTAAAATGTTGGATTCTATTTCTGCCCTTTTAAAACAGCCAGAAACTATGGTGAGAAGCTGGGGTTGTGTTATGTATCGATTATTTATCTTCCATTCTTTTTTGTTGTATTTCATTGGCTGGCATGTCCACGTGTTCATGAACAGAATCGTAAAGAAAAGAATCTTTACATACTACGTGCCCACAGAAGGCTATATGAATTAGATAAAGAAATCTCTCTGTTAAACTTCACATAAAAAACAACAGCGAAAAAGCTTTTTTTTTGTCACTATGTGCCTTGAGATCAGTGCATGTATTTTATCATGTAAGCAGCAGAAAGCATCATTTATTTATTAAGGTGCGTGAAGAGACGCATTCGGATGCGTGTTAATGCGCTAACGTTATTCGTTGTTTCAAGCCAACGAGCCGCCCGTCAGAACGTCAGTGAATTGGTGTCTATCCATTTTCTTCGTGGTTACTGTCTTGATGTACGTAACTATCTAGAGACTACACTTTTTCTACGTGCATCTGCAGAAGCTGGCCACTGCCCTGAGCTCAGACACCGAATGACATGTGTGTTCGAATTGCGAATTTTTGTTCCTCTGTACATGGGCTTTCTCGCTTTCTGTACTCACTTTCTCGTTTCGCTTCATTTATGGTGTTTTCAATGCCGCATAGGAACTTCCACGTGTGGAACGAAGTTTGGATGAGGCGACCAGATCTTGGCAAAGCGGAGGAATACGACGGTTGGCAGGTCATCGATGCTACACCACAGGAAATGTCCGGAGGTAAACTACGATCGCGATCCAACATCCTTTAACGCCTCCCTCAAAGCATATTCAGCAATAATTACCCATAGTGTTATTTCCGCTAAATTTAGTGGTTTTCTGAAGCACTTGAAGGAAGCAATGTTATTTTGTGAGGTTTTGAAGTGGTTTTATGTACATATTAACTACGTTATGACGATAAAACCGTTAAAACGATTTGTAATTTCTTTATACTTGCCAATGTTCCTGGGCCCCGTATTTACAAAAAAAAAAAAGAACACCTGACGTTAAATTGTTCGTAAGAGAAAATTCTAGCCAATCATGACGCTGGACACATTATGGGTGAAAGCGAGCGGCCAATGGCAAACAGCAGTTACGACAGAAAAGTTTTTGTGAATTCGGCGCCTGATGTCGCGTACATGGACGCGGTTTAGCTGGGTCCTCTTTCAGATAAGAAGCAGTGTTATCATCGTAATCATAGAAGGATACTTGTTTCTCAACTTCGTTCCTATATATGACAATGTATTCTTTGAACAAGAGCTCCAACAGATCACCGCTATATTCAAAAGCGTGCCCTAACGGAAATTTATCTATATTGTAGAACACTATAGTTCTAACTTAAGGAACGACCGCCCGTGAATTAAAAAAGAGAGAAAGAAAACGAATCAGTAAAGAATGGCCAATGGGTGCAAGGACATACCGTGGTGGTGGTGGTGAGAAGCTTTTACTACACAATAAAGAGAGGTGTCGACCCCCTAGTGGGAACCCACATACTAGGTTGTGTCCCTAGTACGGGGCCCCATTGATCGAAGCCGCCGTCCTGGCTCTCTGGACTAAATGCTCCTAAACATTTAGTTGCCATCTTCAAACCAATGTGGATGCAGGTATCACGAGAAATGTCGTGCAAGCAGCGATCAGACGAAAAAGGCCCCGCACGAATACACTCCAGCGTATACACGATTGGCTGAGGCTAGTTCACACAGTGCTGGGATCAACTATTCGGAAGGAGTATAAGCGGAATGCAGCATTGGATATATATGGAGCGAGGCGGAGCGAAACTATTCAAGTTGATTTAAGGTCAAGCGGAGGTCAGAGATTGCAACACTTTTTTCTGCCTTGTTGCCGAAGCTCCCAATAACGCGCAGGAGCTCGATATAAAGCACAGGGTATTTATTACGAAAAGAACCTAGCAAAAAAAGCTTATAATTTGAGTACTGCGTATGTTTCTCCAATGAAATAATTTTATAATGGCAATTAAATGGAAATCATGAGTGATCGAGTATGATGTATTTCAAGGTGCTCAGAGCGTTGTGAAGATTCCCCCTCCCTCCCCCTTAACCCCCTTTTTTCCCTTTCAGGTATTTTCGCTTGCGGACCGTCAAGTGTGAAGGCCATCAAGAGTGGAGAGCTTGCTAAGCCATATGACTGCACTTTTGTGTTTTCCGAAGTGAACGCAGATCAGATTTACTGGCGCTACGACAGTCCGAGGAAACCCCTTAAGATGCTTAGGAAGAGCACAGAGAAGTGAGTGGTTCAGATTTCGCGTAAAAAACGCGTCTCATTGAAATCCAAGGCACTCAATGCTCTGTACCGCAACTGTCGGTGTAGTGCATCGTATGTCTGCTTTCCCTTGCTTTCAGAGTCGGGATGTTAATAAGCACCAAGACCGTGGGCCGCTGGGAGAGGGAAGACATTACCATGGAATACAAGTTCTCGGAGGGTACGTGCATATCGAAATCGATTGTTAGATTATCTGCACAGCGCTGACTGGCATTCACTGAGAAGGAGGGCAATATGAAAACAAGTATAGATACATGAGTTACATATATAGAAGAAGCATAACCGCGGCACAATTATGGAAATTTTCAGCAGCTTGTGGGAAGATCATGAGTGATCGCGAATCGCGTCGCATAGTCTGTAGCAACGCCGACCCATCTGTTTCCTGAGATAGATGGGTCACCGTTCGCTTGACGTTGGACATATTGTTATGAGCCATGCACCTATCCTGCGGACAAAATAGCAGTAGCATTGCAGACAAGAAAGATAACGAGCTGTACCCCGCACCTTCACCAAAGATGTTACGGGGAGATGTCGAAAAGGGTTTATATACAATATTTACAAAGTGACAGCGAGTGGCACCACAACAAAAAAGATAGCGGGCCGGGATACAGCTCGTCCTCTTTCTCGTCTGCTATGCTACTGCTATTTCGTCCGCAGGATAAGTGCATGGCTCATAACAATATGTCCAACGTCAAGATTGGCTTGCATCTGCTCTTAAAAACAGGTTTAACGTAAAAGCACTTTTGTGAATACACACGCTGGTCCCGTTTTCAGAAGGAAGTTCTTACTCTAGAATCGCCCCTAAGAACATTTTCCAGGCAAACCTCATGCTGGACATATTGGTGAAAGCGGTCAGCCAATGGCAAAGAGCATTTAAGAAAAAAAAAAAGCTTAGTGAATTCGGCCCCTGGTCCAACTCAACAAAATCTTTAAAGTGAATCTTCCCAATCAAGGAAGCGGTGCTTTATGTCTAGTTCAAGCGCCGCACTTCTTGGACTAAGCTTAACTCTTCCGGATATGCTGTTCCTTGAGAAATCGGAATTGTATTTTAGCTGCAGAGACTTTTGTTGTGACATATACAATTTCGCGCCATAAGGAACGCGTTGCGGCTCGAGGTGGCGTTTGGACAAGGAATCCACCAAGCCCATCGACGAGTACGTCCAGAGTAGGAATAAGGAAAAATGGTTTAATTTACATTATGTACATTGGCGCCTGGTACGGAAGCTAACTCCTTCAGGAGCATAGTAAACGTCTGAGTTCGCATCAGGACACGTCAGAACTACCCACTGAACCACACGTCCCCGCTTTTAAACCTTTCGTCTTTCCTAGGAGATTCGACTGGGGAATCTGCTGACCTTGGTGCGGCTAATCAGATGGGTTGTATTGTTCACAGAACTCCGTCTCTAATGTTGCATCCTCGCCCTCGCATTTACTGCAACTCCGTGGCCATCTGGGAAACCGAAATCATCGCCATTCCCACGGTAGTAATTCCTCGAAGTTGGCCTCTCGCCTCAATCCGTGGCATCTCCGTGACGGTCAGCTTGTCATGGTCGGTGTCGGGCGCTGTCGCCGTCTGGGCGACGCTGATGAAAGGGGCTGCTTCGTGGGAAAGGTCCAAGGTATACGCGGGTCTAGGTTGAGACGTAACAAACGGCTATCATGGTAACTGCTGTCTTTTAAAGCGAAGCTTTCTATGTCTCACTGATTCGTCCGTGAGTACCGAAAACGCACTGCAGGAAAGCCAACTTACACGATGGAACTATCTGCGCACACACTAGAAGAACGGCTGCGCATATGCGCATACAATAGAATAACGGCGCACGACATACGTATCGTAGAACACTACAGTTTACATTCGCAGTTGGGCCGATAAGCACAATGGGAACTGCAACGCCACGCTACCCAGACGAACTGTATAGTATATCTACATTGCATCACGTGCGTCACGCAATGCATTCCCGGCCGTCACCATGGGCAGGCCGCTGGTGCAGCGCACAGCAGAAGAGGCTGCCGTACGCGAACGTAAGCGCGAGCGCGATCGTGCCCGTGAGGCCGATCCCGTGTATAGGCAACGGCAGAGCCTCTGACCGTCTACCACAGCGATCACAAGGCAATACTGTGCAAGTGTAGAGTCGTCCGTGAAAGTGTGAGTGTGTGCGTGTAATCAACGGCTACATGATCTAAAATAAAGAATATGCAACTTAACGAAATGTGTCTTCATTCAACTTCAACGTTCAAAAAATACAATCCTAATCAAGCAATCAAATCACATATGCATCGCATCGGGTCGCTCAGCATTTCTTGGGATCGTTGCATGGTCGTTGGCTTTGGACTTTGACTTTGATTCAGTTCGCATGGGAGAAAGCTCGCGTTCAACCATATTTCTGTAAGAAAGGGGCTTTGATTTCTTTTCTCGTCAATGTGCTCTTCATTTCGCATTCGTAAAACAGCTGAAATTTCATTTTAAACTACTGGCTATGTTTAGTTTGGCAAGTGTGACCACTGAATTAAACCTTGTTAAATAAAATCCACTTGCCCCTTCATTTTTCGCTTTCTCGATTTCGCTTCCCTCCTACCACCTATTTCTTCGCCTATATCAGCCACACTCGACAGTGGGTGCGCGCCATATTTGAGGAACAATAACAGTGCTTACACAATATCCTACCTTCCTCGAGCTTTCTTTCTTGGGTAGTCGTTAGTAGCGAGGACCCAACAACTACAACAAGCACTTGGACCGATCGCTTCCATTCATAGTAGAAACTACTGTTTAATTAACGTTTCTGAGAGTACATTTTACTTGCAACTCATTGAACTGCCATGTTCTCATTGCCCAGGTACCCAAGAAGAAAGGGACGTGGTTCTGAAGGCTCTGAGGGAAAACAACCATGCATACTCTCGGTTCTACCTCAACGACTCTATGGACGACGTGCAATTCATCATCGATCCTATCAAGGAAGTGCTTGTGGGATCCTCGATAGTGGTACGTCAAGCTGCAGCGCCACGTGAACAGTGCAAAATGAGCATTAGCGAGGCGAGGTTGCGCGGAGAGCAGTACGTAAGTAGCACAAAGCAAGTGGCAGGTCCTTGTGATCTGACTACAATGCTAGGACGGGCAACATGTCTACGAGGACACTTCCGTTCCAGCACTTTCGTTGCAGATGGAGAAACATTGGAAAGCCATGCCACGTCGCTTTTCATGCATGTTACAGTAAACGCTGACAGCTCATAATCAAGGGCATTTGGGCACGCGTACATCGTAAAAAACGGCACCCTTATGAGCGCAGGAGCCAGCCGAAAAGCCTTTGAAATATCATTACGGGACAGATTTGTGTCCTAAGATCACGAACTCACCCTTGGAGCACCTTTAACTTTCGCTAGAAGCCCATGCATTGGGCGCTTGTGGGTCGTGTTCACATAAATATTTGATAGGGGCACGTGTGATGTCGCCTTAGCACCGAGACAAAAAAAAAAAAAGAGCATAACCACTAAATGGTGGCTATCACTAGATTGGTGCCTGCACTAGTGTAAATTAGAGCACTGCACGGGCTCGGGCTTACCCGAAAGCCCGGGTCCGGCCCGGCCCGTGGGCCGGGCCGGGCCGGGTAGAGGAGTTTTTTCACGGGCTCGGGGCGGGCTCGGGCACGGCGTGTGCTTTTTGACCCGGGCCCGGGCCGGGCTCGTTTTTTTTTTTGACGCGGGCCCGGGCCGGGCTCGGGCTTTCTGCGAGGTATTCTCGGGCTTCTCAACTCTAGAAAGCATGTATTTTTCGGTCTCGGGCCGGGTTCGGGCCGGTTTCGAGTCGGGCTCGGGCCGGGCTCGGGCTTAAGGTAAAGGGGTGGCGGGCCGGGCCGGGTGGGTAACGTAGATTATTTCCGGGCCCGGGCCCGGGCCGGGCCCGGGTCTCGCCATAGAAGTTTTGATCGGGCTTGGGCGGGCCGCCCAATGTAAAAACGGGCCCGGGCCGGGCCCGGGCCGCAAAAATCGGCCCGTGCAGTGCTCTAGTGTAAATTAAGAACAGTGAATTGCTTCCCGGCGCATAATCATTGGCAAACATTTCGAAACCATCGTGCAAGCCGTCGTGCACATGCACGACGGCTTACACAAAGCAAATTTACGTAGATTTACAAGTATTTCAAGTATTTACAAGTATTTACAAGTATTTCAATCATATTATGTAAAAAAGTAATCAAGAAGCAAGCGAAAGCAGCATTGCGACTAATTGCTCTAAGCCACGGCGCACAATCGTAGTACTCTACTCATGCGGTCGAGCGGGTTATGCAGTGTAAAATACAAATTGGAAGTGAAAGGGGCGTGAGATGAAATTGAAAGTCATTGTCATTTAGTGCACACTATAGGCAGACGTGGCAAAATGGGTGGAGTGACTGATTACGCGTTCGTGTTCCAGGTCCGGGCTAAAGCTATCAACAAAAGCGCATCTAGGGCCTACCAATGCAAGATCGCTGTCCGCATAGAGACGGTGAACTACACTGGAATGACCAAGAGGGCGCTCAAGCACCAGAATTTCCCGGTCACCCTCAGGCCAAATGCCGGTGAGGGCACATCACACCAAGTTTTCATACATCCGATTCTTTTTAAACGTCTTATTCCTTCAGACAAAAAGCAGTGGTAACAACACTGTTTTCTGGGGTATGAGTACCAAATTCCCTCACGTTTAACCCCATTTTCTCAACATAGAAAAAAATTGTGGGGCCGCAACATTCATATGGGGACGGATTACCAGCGAAGCTGTTTAGGCTGCATACATGGGCTGCATACCATTATGAAATTATACATTTTTTTCATACGGCATCCCACTACGGTGACACGAGCACCGCCGTGGTCACTGCACCTACCATGCACCTGCCGCAACCGCTGCTGCAGCTGCGCCGGCACCTTTGGCGCGCATGATGTTATAACCACAAAAGCGCAGGCCACGTGCACAGGCGCCGTCGCCACAACCGCTGCTGCAGCCGCGCGGGCACCTCCAACGCGCGTGACGTGTTACCACAGGAGTGCAGGCCACGTGCCCAAGCGCTGTCGCCTCCCTTGCCCCCTCTCATTTTTCGTCAAACAGGATTTAAAACAAATAAAGCGCATGAAGGCCTATATATATATATATATATATATATATATATATATATATATATATATTATTTTTCTTGCAACGCCGAACTTATGTGGGTCAATTTGGACCCAAGATATTAAACTGAGTCCTGGAAGTTGGCGGAGTGCTTGAAGCCTGCTGCAACGCCGCCATGGGGCGGCCCGGTATTGCACTAGCACCGGGATTGGTCCTGACCATGCGCCGTGATACGGACGTAAGCCGCTTAAAGTACGCCAGCCCCCTCCCCCAGGGAACGCATGCGGGGGATGTATATAGGGGCTAGAGGTGAACAGCTTCGCTGTAATAAATGGGAAAGACAGGAAGCTTAACCTGAATAAATGTCCGGTTGACTACGTGGTAGCGGGGGAACGGAGAAGGGCAGAAAAGATTAAGATAATGGAAACGAAGGTGGGGAAAGCTAACTGTCCGCGCACAATTACGCAATATTTCTTGTTGTTCAATTTACTTATTCTATCTTTTAATTTATTGCATTTTATTATTTTATCGCAATTTTTTCTACCACCATGGACTTCTCCCATTCACCGTAATGGCAACGAGCGATATTAAGCATGAAATGCTTTTAGCTCCCGTTGTCGGTGACCTTCAAGAGACCTTAAGCCAAAATCCAGACCCGTTATCCGGGCACCAAGACGAGAATGAAACGAGAACATCCGGGCGTCGTTGCGAGAGCAAAACGAGATCATCCGGGAAACCGGTCAAAACAAGAAAATGCGGTATCTGGCCCCCAAACCCCTGTACAGGACCGCATTACATACACTAGTTACTGGACAAACAAGTAACATAAAATATTGCGTCCGATTTCTTTTTAATAGTTGTCCACAATATCACTCAACCTGTAACTTCTAGTACGCTGAAGTCTAATTTGTCATTTCCAATAGCGACGTTCGAAAGGCAGATACAGTGATCACACTTGATTGTGATCGTTTGGCGCTGAGACAGGGTTTCCTGTGCTATTTTCAACGCCAGCGGTCCGTGAGTTCTGCGGCGCGGGTACTGCGCCGCCGATTTCCGACGTCGTCGTCGCCGTGATGCTCCATATAAAGTCCAAGTGGGATAACATTGTCGCAGCGCGCTGTATGCTGTAAGTGCGAGTGAAAGCTTGCGACGAGGGTGAGCCTACGATGGCGGCTCCATCCCACACATGCAAGGGAGGAGGGCGTGGAGGAAGCGCGCCGTCTTCCATTGCGCGCACGGCACGGGAGGGGGGGGGGGGGGGGCGTCCTGCTTCGGCGTCCTGCTTTGGCGGCGGCTGCGTATGTCGCGGCCGCGCGGGCCCTACCTTGAAAGCGATCTGAGATGGGGACCGACCGCGCCGAGTGCTGATAGCTGCGTGTGCGCTGTGTTCTCGCCGCTTAGTTCGCGTTGAAGCGGGAGGCCGCACGAAGGTCAATTCGCTCGCTGCTGCTGCCGCGCTTACTCACTACAGCGTTTTGACAGCGAGTTTCCGCGGTCATCGAGTGAGATGTGTTCATGTTTGCCTGTGCGTGTGTGACATCATGCTTGTTAATTTAGTTAGTAGTAAGCGAATGTTTTCAAGTTTAAACGGCTGATAAAATTACTATCCTAACTTCGTATAGATGTCTAATAATTTGCTATCGCAATCGATGCTTCGCCTAGCTTTCAGGGGTAACTGCGGCTTTTTCTAAATAACTTTGGCATCTGGCAGCCTATCTTCTCACGATACACGCTCATTTATAGCAATAGTCAGTGGAAAGGGAAAGCAAGGCAAAACACAGTGATTTTCTCTTCTTTTTCTTACGTTTACAGAGGAGATGCTTTCCTTGACGGTTCACTACAAGGACTACGAGAGAGACATCAACGACCAAGCGACCTTTAAGGTTACCATGATGGCGTCTGTTCCGGAAGTCAAATACGACTACATTGCTCAAGAGGACTTCATGCTCACCATGCCGGAAATCGAGATCAAGGTACACACAACTGAAGCAGCCGCCCAAATAACATGCGGCTAGACTAAGCGAAGCCTTTACTGCTCGGCGCACGTACCGAAGTAAGCGGCCGCAAATGGTGATTGTCCGACCAGTTGGTATTGATTTCAAACATTGAGTGCGTGGCAACGCACAAGACAAGAGCTTAGACAAAAAAAAAAACATAACGTGATGATCTACGGTGTCCCGTTCTTGTGCTCGTTTTATGCGCTGCCACGTCCATAAACTTGTGCAATGAGACTCAACTAGCAGTGCTGTTTTCGTGACTTGTAGTTATCGGCGTTGTCGCTTTTAATCTGCGCCCATTCTCGCAGGCGTATGGTCCGGTCTCCGTGGGACAGCGGCAAAAGTTTACGGCAAGCTTCCAGAACCCTCTGCCAGACAAGCTTACCAGGTGCTTCTTCGCCATCGAGGGACCGGGTCTGAGCAGACCATACTACCTTGCACTGCGAGAGTGAGTTGTTTCACACTTGCCTTGAGATGGCTTAGTGGCCATGACGCTGTGGTGCTGAGTACGGGAATGCAGCTTCGATTCCAGACTGCAGCTTTCGCGTTGCGGGCACAATGGAACATTGTCAGGTTCAGCGAGATGGACGTGGACAGGCCTGGAGGAATAAGGAAATGGACAACACAGGCGCTCTGTTCGCCCATTTGCCTGCTTTATATCCACGTCAGCTAGCATTGCTGCTCAATACCGTGCAGAAACGCTCGTGTGTTCGGATTTCAGCGCTCGTTTTAGGACCTCAGCTAAGGTACAAAGTGAGAGAGAGAGCAATAGTGGCCCCTACTTCATTGAATACTACACTGCCTCGGCGCAAAGTATACTGCGCTCTCTGATCTATGAGTCATCCCTCATGGTCTAGGTTCAGCTGTCGCGCTTTTAAAATCAGTGAGCACACAATTCTCTCTTTTTAAATATCGCTCTTACCCTCTCTATTTAAATATCCACCACAGAGTTCAACATCCTTGATTGAGTCATCATGCTGATCGAATGTTGTTGTTGGTGATACTGATAGCTTACGGTGTGTTTAAATGCCGTGTTAAATGCCGAACGACAGCTCTCGCAGGCAATGTTCGTGGAAAGGCTTGTTCAACTTCGAGGCGTCTCGCTGCCTCCCGTGTAATGTGGTAGAGCAATCAGCACACCGTTTGTCCTACAACAGCCCTCGCTCCGCGAATGCACAGCATCGTTATATGGTTTCGTTATATGGATAACTTCATGCAAAGCCGGTTTTCCGAAAGTCCACTTGTACCCGAAGACCTGGTGTCACTGTATCACCTTTAGCGATAGTTTAGACAGATGCAGGTTAGAAAATATATATCTATAAAGCAAACCGGAATCCCGCTAGCCACCCTAACCACGCGGCTATCATATGTTAGGCACTTCAGTGCACTCAAGGGAAGCCGAAAATATTTTCTTCGGCTGGGCACAGTAAATGGCGTAAACTACGTAATAGTGAAACATATATGTCTAGGCACAATGCAGATAATGGTATCTCACCTACCGGAGGAAATGTAGTTGTCCGTGCTGTGTTAAAGGGACACTAAAGAGGAACAGGAAGTTAAGCTGGAAAAGAGAGGGACCTTCAGGAATGCATGCAGTTTTTCTTGGGTGCAAAAATATGAGTTATTAGCGGAGACCAAAGACCAAATATCTCTTCCTCAATTTCACTCACCCCAGATTAGGCGCTGCAGCAGTGTCATCGCAGATTTCATAGCTCTCAGCGAAGCAGAATGCGCCATGATACGTCACCACTTGCGTAAACGGCCGAGGCGCTGGCTGCACCATGGCTGCATGGCCGCTGCGTTTGCGTTCGCCGCGATGGATATTACCGTTACTGCCGCTGAACCTTGCAACGAAAAGCTCTCCAGGGAAGCAGGACTGCATTTCAGCGATATTCAGTGAAACGGAACGCGAAATGATCCTCCGTGCTCGAGCGGTAGGTGTTTCCGCGTGCGATGGCGGTGAGCCGCCGGCCGCGCCGGCGGGAAGCAGAGCTTCGTTTTCGTCGACGGAAGGCGAGGCGTCCGGTCCGCCAGGCGACGATGTTCCCGACAGAACAAGCGTAGAAAGTTGCGCACGTACTCGGTATGGTTATTTCGTGCCTTTATTTAATGACATTCAGCACTCACCGAGCCGCCAGTTTGCTGCTGGAGGGCACCGGTAGGGGGTTTAATGAAGGCCGCATTGAGGGAACAGCTGCTCGAGAAAAGACTGGCCTCTGGGGCACGCCAAGATCCTTTCCGAGGGCAGAATTATATACATAATCCGAGGGCGAGAAATGCAGAGAGCACACCATCGGTTTCTCTGGCTCTTTTGCCGTTTTATCATCGGCAGAGCACTGAGCCATTGCGAACGCCGGGTCTCATCACGTGGCACCACATGAAAGGACGCAGTCGGGTCAACACTGCCGCTGACCCTGAGCAAGCACCTTGCGCCGTTTATACAGCCCTCAACACTACACACGAGGCATTTTCTGGCTGTTTCCCGCGAAGTGAACGTTTTTCGAGCCACGCAGCACGCAACCAAACCCTGTAGAACAGAACAAGTGCGTGCGATGATGCATGGAGCAAAACGAAACTACGAAACTATCACGACCGAATGTAGCACCATGCCATTTTTTCTTATTTATTTAATTTGGCTCTAAACTTGTACATCCTCGCTTGAAACGGTTTAAAAAGTTGGCAAATGATGTTTATGTACGTTTAAGGTGTATTTCATTTCGCGTTGTATTAACAGCGATAAATCGCTCTCGACCAATCGCGACCGGCCTGCGTTTGTAATCTCCGACGTCACGAACGTGTAGTCCGGGAAATTCGAAGGGGCGTCAGCACCTATCCTTCAGTTTTTCGCTATTTTCTCGCTTATTAAACATCTGTTCGCCGTAAGAACTGTATGACTGTGATTGTGATAGGATAATCTACCATTAAAGCTCAACTTCCGGTTTCTCTTTAGTGTCCCTTTAAAGCCTCACTAACGACAACTCAAATGAAGTGTTAGGTTCTTTCCAGAACGAGTATGCCTATATACCAGCTGATTTAAATAATGGGGTTTAACCTCAAGAAACTGCGCAGTGGGTTATGAGGGACGCCGTTGTGGAGGGAGCCTAATTAATTGTTGACAACCTTGTATTCTTGAACGTGCACCTAAAGCACGGCGCACGACCGTTTTTTTTTTTTTTTTTTTTTTTTTTTTGCAGTCCGCTTCCATCGGAATACTGCCGCCGCGGCCGGTTATCGAACCGGCCGCGCGATCACCAGCGCGACGTCATCGCCACTGAGCCACCGCTTAATTCATGATACGCCCCTAGCCCGTATTCAGTTTGCAAATGTTCATGTTGTCGTATAGTTATACACCGCCCAATGACAGCGTCTCAAATCTTGCTCTCCTTCTTTCTCTTTTAATTATCAACGCACTTAGCATGTTATACACGTCCTTCTACCTTTCATGCGGGAAGCAGGTCATACGCGTGTTTCATTCCTTCAGACGTAACTTGCGGCACCAACGTAGCACGTTCTCACTGTGCCCGCGATCATTGCATTAATATGGTCCCATACTGACTGTGTTTTCCAGAGGAGTGCAGCCGAGGAGCGAAGCCTGGGTGGAGTTCGCGCTGACTCCAGCCACGATGGGACCAAGGTCCATCGCGGCCAAGTTCATATCGCAACAGCTGAACGACGTGGAGGGCTTCTTGGAGGTCAACGTCCAGGGCGAAGAACCCGCCAATGCGACATTGACGAACACCGTCGAGTAGACGATCGCTGTTCGGTCACGCTCCGTGCCGAGTGGTTTTCAAGCCTGGCAGATTCCGATGCTCGGCTTCCCAACTCTAATTGGCGACAGCGGAATAAGGTGCTTGTGCACCCGTACATGCAGGGGGGCATCGTCAGTGGCCGAGTTCTAAAAGTGAGAGAGAGAAAAAAAAAAGAAAAGCACATTTACAGCGTTCCTTTCCTCCCTTTTATTCACTTCGTATTCCCACAAATATCGATATAGTATTGCAACTAGTCTGCTTGTTTATTTTTGTTCGTGTCGTATTGTTTGCACTTCTGTATTTTGGCCGTATGGGGTAGATGTCGCTGACGCATAAACGCTCTTTCTATTTCTTTCGCACGACCGTGTGCAGTGTTACGCGGTACATTGCATGAACGCACTTAAAAAAGTACTGCCGGCAGAAGTCCGAGTCATGTAAACAGAGGTTCTGTAATGTTTCACGAGGGTAGTTTTAGCGGAAATAAAAAGGAATATGAGACTGCGGCAAGACGATAAAATGCGAAACTGCCTCGCGACTTGGTCCCACTGTAGAAATGTAATGGTTGTCTGTGTCCGGAGTTTGAAGAGAGGCCAATAAAGCAATGCGTGAATCTGCAGTGCTCTTTTCTGGCTTTCTTCTCGCTGACCTGTAAAAAGAGGGGGAAGTATATTCGCGTCTACGGCCGCATGCTTTAGCACATGCTTAATGCGATTTCTATAAGCTTAGGAGAAAAATAAATAACAGGATAGTCGGAGACATACCAAAACGAAGTTACATTGACGACTTATACCGTATAGAATCCGTATATATACGCTGGTACTTGTGCGTACGTGCGTGCGCGTGTGTGTCTTGTATGTATGTATGTGCGTGTGTGCGGGCGTGTGTGCGGGAGTGTGCGTGCGTGTGCGTGCGTGCGTATGTGTGTATGTGCGTGCGTGCCTGTGTGCGAGATAACCACAAGATTTCGAACCGATGTGTGTGAATACAGGGCAATATCGCAAATGGGAAGTAGGGTATGTGAAAATGATGCCACTGCCTTTGAGTCACAATATCCGCACACACGCACACATGCGTCGAAAAAAATATAAGAAAGTTCTCATTTGTGTGAAGCAGACCTCCATGTGTTGACGCCTTTCTTACAACGCTCAGACGCTGCAAGAAAGAATTTTGAATTGCCATCAGGCCGAGCGCTGTTCCCCCATTTCTTAAACTACCCACCAGATGGTGTTACAGACCAAGTTCTAGCCAAAGATGGCTGCAGCAGACAGCTGGCGCCCTAGCGTTTAGCACTGCCTAAACATGCGTTTGCTCGCAAAATTCTCCGAGACATGCCGTTTGCAGTGGAGCAAGCGAAATAGGAGGCAATGATCAGTTTGAATGAATAAATTTATCGAATAATTTGACGCTATATTTATTTCGGCCTCCATAGCCATTTCGAAATGTAGAAACGCGGAACTAGACCTTTATGACGACTCCCTTCAACGTTCCAATATAAACATGTGCCGTAAAGTTATGTTACCAAGAAGATTTTTGATGTAATTATTTAATGAATTACCATGCTTTTTCATTCAACTGATGTCCGCCTGGACAGATAGTTCATCTGTTGTGGCGTAATTCAAGTAAATCTAGCAAACACATTATTTGAAAAGAAGTGTTCGAATGAAAAAAAAAAAAACAGACACCCACAGAGTATATATATACATATATATATATACAGGGTGTCCCCACGGTCATGTACCAAGATATAAAAATATGCAAATTCCGCGTGGCTGGACAGAACCAAGGTAGTGTTGTTTACCGTCGCTTGGAGATACTCAGATTATTTTTGCATTCCGCCTAATTAGATAATTAGAGTTAAATAATTATTCAACTTCTCAAATGTTATAATTACATTAAAACTGTCAATGAGAAAATTGGAGAGCAGCATGACAGACTCCCGATACAGCTTTCTGTTGGTCAATACGTGCTACATAAAAGTGTTTTACCGAGCGTGAAAGAACCCCCCGAATACACGTAAAATTGCCGCGCGACAAGCCGCTCGAGCTACTTTGCGTGTATTCGCAGGTTTCTTTCACGCTCGGTAAAACACTTTTATGTAGCACGTATTGACCAACAGAAAGCTGTATCGGGAGTCTGTCATGTTGCTCTCCAATTTTCTCATTGATACTTTTCATCTAATTATAATATTTTAAAAGTTGATTAATTAATTAAGATCAATTGTTTAATTAGGCGGAATGCAAGAAATAATCTGAGTACCTCCAAGCGATGGTAAACATCACTACCTTGGTTCTGTCCAGCAACGCGGAATTTGCATATTTTTAAATCTTGGGGCATGATAGTTGGGACACCCTGTATATATAGACCTAAAAACCATAATTTTTTGCCATACTCAGAAAGCGCCGAATGGAGAAGATGCCAGACTGATCACGCAGCTTCCAAGGGGCAACGTAAAAAAAAAAAAAAAGAAAAAGAAAAAGAAAACAAAAGAAAAGAAAAAGTTGGCAGTTTCCCTCTAAGGGAAAGCGATGACAGCGATAGCAAGGATTAGCGTTGCGCTTGAACTCCTCCCAGGGTGTTCTAACTCCACGCGGGAGCGACATGTTGGAGCGACGCAGCCCGCAAGGTTACTCCTGCTGGGTATAGTAGAAGGAACAGCGCCCTGGCAGCTACCAGGCGTCTCACAACAGTGGGCGGGATGAGGAGCGTCGCACCTCGATGGTGCACCAGGCGAGACGGACGGGAAACCCTTGGCGGTACACATCTCCCAGTGAAATGTGAGATAATAGTAGCTCGACGTTTACCGACCGTTCCGCTAACACCAGTGACCCAGCAACTCAGAAAGAACGCTAGTGTGCTTATAGTGTGCGCGCACAAAGCTTATGACAACACCGGATTGCCAAACGCTGCCGTCGCTCTGTCACCTTGGCCACTCAGCGTATAGTGTTGACAATGCGTCCACTTCGCTTCGTCGTTTTTGTAGCCAAACGCACTCCGCGTCTCTGGAGCAGAGTTGTACACGTTCCTCTAAAACAGGAACGAAAGCTCGTTCCTCGTTCCTTCCCAATCTTGGAACGAGTTCCCGTTACAAGTTCCTTTAATTTAAAGGAACGCGTTCCAGTTACACTTCGAACATTGGGACGTGTCGTTACATTAACGTTACATTTGATTTTTTTAATTAAAATATAGTTTAGGATAATCCTGAGGTGAAATAAAGTATGGAATTTAAAACTCACATCGAACTGCGTATAATATATGAACTTGAACATTGCCAGCAGCAGATTATCTGGAGTTAAAAAGAATCCGAAGAAACGCTCCCAGACAAAAATTTTCAGGGAGTACCGGACATAGTCCAGATATGTCTAACTGCAACTTTGGTGCTCGCCCATTACAAGTGCAACACATATGGTACTTTCCACTTCGGACTTCAATGCGGAGTCAGGATACTGCAATTCAGTTGTGCAAATAGAAAGTTACTCACATGCACCCATATAATTAAATTTCTTGCACAAGAAACCGCATCGAAAGGAATAATACATAAGCGTTTAATGAATGCAGCAGGCCGGCATGGAGGTAACTACAGGAGGGAGAGTCACGTGACAATCTTGAAGCCCAGTCATTAAAAAAACTTCATAGCCCTTCCCCTGTCGAGAAACTGGGGGTGAGCGAAGCTTGTGGCAATATGACGCTATCGCAGGCGTTCCGCTTCGTTTGCCCTAAACTCGGGGTCGCGGCTTTTCGCCGACGTTTGACCTCAACATTGCGCTCCCGCAACTCGGGGTCTGCGGATGTTCACTGATGGCTCCACCTTCGACGTGATACCTCCTTTGGGAACATAAAGTTTTTCATTCATTCTTCACGTGATGTTTCGCCTGAGCTTCGGTACTCCCATGCTAGAATCGGCACGCTAGAATCGGACGACAAGCTTCGCTTACCCCCATTTTCTCGACAGGGTAGGGGCTGGTGATTTTGTCTCTTTGGGTCCCACGTGTGACAAGAGTAGTTCAAGGGCGCGTTACAAGTCCCCGAGCCCACAGGGGCATGTGCCATAGAGCTTGGACGTTTTCTGCACTATCACCAGGATCGGTACACTTTTTAGTGTGACACCACCACCGCCTACACTTGTGAGGCAATACAAGCTTCGCTTGAAAAAGTCGACGTTTCGCCCGAAAGGCGAAGCATCGATTGCGATAGCAAATTAGCAGAGAGCCAAACGAAGTAAGGATAGTACTTTCAGCGGACGTATCGACTTGTAAACATTCGCTTGCTAACTAAATTAAAAAGCAGTGTCAGCGCGCACAACAAACATGAACACATCACACTCGATGACCGCGGATACTCGCTGTCAACGCTGGTGTGAGGAAACGCGGCAGCAGCAGCGAGTGAAGTGACCTTCGTGCTGTGTTGTCTATCGCTTCAACGCAAACTGAGCGCTGAGAACATACAGCATGCACAAAGCTACGAGCCGCCGACGCGTCTATACACTCTAAAAAAGGTTTACACCCATTGAGCTGTATCTTGTCCCCTAACAATAATCGTCATCTGTCTTGTCCGCATTTTCAATCTTTAACGCTGCGAGCCCGGTACTTCCTAGTCACGAAAGGCTTGCGCGTTATCAGCGTGACACTGCGTTCTGGGCAGGAAAGTAGCGATCACTGAGTTTTCAGGAAAGGAAACGCAAGCAAGGCAGATGACGATTATTGTTTGGGGACAAGATACGACCCAAAGGGTGTAAACGTTTTTTAGAGTGTATACTGTGCCCCCATGCAACGCAGGTCGCTCTCAAGATAGGGCCGGGCCACGGTGTTATATACTCTTTAGGTGAGGACACTCGCCAGACTCGATCAACCAGATAAAGTAGCAAAGGCGCGCGCCGATCGGCCCGGTGACGGCAGCGGATACCTATCGGCAGTACGACGCAACTTCAACACAGAAAGCTTTTTATTGGTTTAATCTGCCGTTGTTATAGCAACCGGCGGTTTGCGGGAAATCCGAAATGATGGAGTGACGCACGAAAGTAGGTCACCGGGGAGAGGGCATGCGCGCGTTCCTTGTCGGCGCACGCTCTCGCCTGCGTTCTAACTGAAGTTGCGTCGTTTCGCCGATAGGTATCCGCTGCCGTCACTGCCCCGATAGACGCGCGCCCTTGCTACTTTATCTGGTCGATCGCGTCTAGCAAGCAAGCCGAGAAGTGTCCCCACCTGAAGAGTATATATCTTACACCGTGGGCCGGGCGCAGCCGCCACATACGCAGTTCGAGCCGGAGTCAAACGCCGCCCTTCCCGTCCCCCGATGTGTCGCAACGTTGAGTGCCTCGCGCGTGGTGAAAGACGGCGAACTTCCTGCCCGCATTCCTCCCTTCGCGCGGGCGAGATTAAGCCGCTATCGTCGGCTCCCCTCGCACGCTTTCCTTCTCACATAAAGCTTAGGGCGCGCGGCGACGGTGTTATCGCCCTTGGAATTATACAGAACCTCATGGCGATGGCAGAAATTCGCCTAGAGTGACCATGTAATTGCTATCGCAATAAAATGTAACAGAGAACTCACTAAAAAAAAAGCAAAACCCCTTTCTTAAAGAAGGATAGTTGAACGCGAAGCTTTCGCCCATGCAAACTGAATTAAAAGTACAAAGCCAACGACCACGCAACGTACCCAAGAAATGCTGAGCGACCCGATGCGATGCATAAGTGATTTGTTTGCTTGTTTAGGATTGTATTTTTTGAACGTTGAAGTTGAATGAAGACAAATTTCGTTAAGTTGCATATTCTTTATTTTATATCATATAGCCGTTGATTACACGCACACACTCACACTTTCACGGACTACATGCCGTTGCCGATGCACGGAATCGGCCTTACGGGCACGATCGCGCTCGCGCTTACGTTCGCATACGGCGGCCGCTTCTTCTGCCGTGCGCTGCACCCGCGGCCTACCCAAGGTGATGGCCGGGAATGCATTGCGTGACGCGCGTAATACAATGCAGATGTATACAGTTCGCCTGGATAGCGTGGCGTTGCTGTTCGCATTGTTCTTACCGGTACAGCTGCGAATGTAAACTGTAGTGTTCTACAACTGTGTGCGCAGATGCGCAGATTGTTCTATTGTGTGCGTAGAAGTGCAGATAGTTCCATTGTGTAAGTTGGCTTTCCTGCAGTGCCTTTTTCGAGCTCACGGACGAATCAGTCAGACATAGAAAGCTTTGCTTTAAAAAATGCACCATAGTCACGTGATCGGCAAGCGGTGGTTCTTTGCACCTCACGTGGTCGCCCATCCGCTCTGCATGATGTGCTGTGTACGTGCGTGCGTCCGTTCAATGTATAGTGGGACATTTACAGAAGGAACGCCGTTCCCTCTGCCGTTCCTTCGTAAACCTAACGAGTTACCGTTACAGTTCCACTGAACCTTAATGGAACGGTGGCGGTCCTCCGTTCCTCCCAAAAGGAACTAGTTCCAGGAACGCCGTTCCGTACAACACTGCTCTGGAGGCCCCCTAACGCTCTAACACTCCGCACGCGAGCAGCGCATGCGCTGTCAGCGGGACAGCACGACAATGGTGATGGTGCCGACGGCAAGGTAGATATACCTGGTAGCGAAGCTTCCATAGAAGCCCATACGTTCAAAACATGGCGGTTCATCGGCGGTTCATGGGGCTTAGCACCATCTGTGTGTGGAGAGAACACTTCCGGCGGAAGAAAAAAATATCATATCTGTTTAAAACAGAAGTGACGTCATTTTCTTCTCAAAGGCGCGAAATTTGTTTTCGGAGGCCTGCCACTACAGCTTATATTCAAATGCCCCGCCATACGACTTGATGGGCGTTCCGAGCTTTCAGTGCGGAAAGCAATGCAGGAAAAGGTCAGCCGTACGGGTGTCGAAATCGCATCCCTGCACAGAACATACTTTCTTTGGAGGCCGACGAACGCTTTGGTCGTAGAATGCTCGTCCTTTCGTCGGACGCCAAGCCCGTCGGCCAGCGCTGTCGCACGAAAACAACTAAATTAAACACTTATCTGGCGGTTGCAACTTTCTGTTTTTGACTGAATAAGTTAAGAAACAATGAGACTACCCACGTCACCAAATTCAGACAAACTTCGGCAAGCAAAACAACACAACATGTGAGGGGGCGTATTGTAACAGGTTAGCTTTACGAGCGCGCCTTTTGCACACTTAAGAGCTTCGTTGCATTGCAAGTGATAGCGGCTTCAACGCCCGCCGCTATCGGTGGGCACTCTTACGGTGGGCGCTGAAAAAGGTACTTATTGATAATGATCAAGTAAAACACAATTGCCTTTTCTTTTCTCGCCATCCGTATATAAAATGGATTAGGAACTTTATTTTCGTTGAATGAATCTGACTGTGTCTCTCCTTATTTATAAAACACGTTTTTCTTTCCCAATGTTTGTTCCCTCCAAACATAGTCGCGCTTCAATCGCTGCTCCCATAACCACCCTTGCTGATGTCGGTGACAATTCGTTCTGAAGCGCTTTTCGCCCGAAGCTTCGCGACCTATGTGAATCGACCTTGCCGACGGCGTGAGCACGCCGCGAGCGTCCGTATAATTGACATCGCAATAAACACAAAACTAATAGTCAGTATGCAAGAGTGCAACAGATCCAAATGTTCCAGTTCCACTTTAAAGGGACACTAAAGAGAAACAGGAAGTTCAGCTGGAATAAAAGAGGGACTTTCAGGAATGCATGCAGTTTTTGTTGTGTGCAAAAATATGAGTTATTAGCGGAGAAATTCGTAAACAAAGACCAAATATCTCTTCCTCAATTTCTCTCACCCCAGATTTGGCGCTGAAGCAGTGTCGTCACAGATTGCATTGCTCTCAGCGAATCAGAATGCGCCATGATACGCCACCGCTTGCGTAAACGGTCGAGGCACTGGATGCATCATGGCTGCATGCATGGTCGCTGCGTTTGCGTTCGCCGCGATGGATACCGTTGCTGCCGCTGAACCTTGCAACGAAGAGCTCGCCAGGGAAGCAGAACTGCATTTCAGCGATATTCAGTGAAACGGAGCGCGAAACGATCCTCCGTGCTCGAACGGTAGGTGTTTCCGCGTGCGATGGCGGTGAAAAAGCAGAGCTTCGTTTTCGTCGATGGAAGGCGAAGCGAGCGGTCCGCCTGGCGACGATGTTCCCGACAGAACAAGCGTAGTACTCAGTATTGTTATTTCGTGGCTTTATTTAATGACATTCAGCACTCACCCAGCCGCCAGTTTGCTGCTGCAGGGGCACCGGTAGGGGGTTTGATGAAGGCCGCATTGAGCGAACAGCTGCTCGTGAAAGAACTGGCCTCTGGGGCACGCCAAGATACTTTCCGAGGGCAAGATTATACACACAATCCAAGGGCGAGAAATGCAGAGAGCACACCATGGGTTTCTCTGGCTCTTTTGCCGTTTTATCACCGGCAGAGCACTGAGCCATTGCGAACGCCGGGGAGCCGGGGCTCTCCGCGCGACACCACATGAAAGGACACAATCGAGTCAACACTGCCACTGCCCCTGAACAAGCGCCTTGGGCCATTTATACAGCCCTCAACACTACACACACGAGGCATTTTCTGGCTGTTTCCCGCGAAGTCAACGTTTTTCGAGTCACGCAACACGCAACAAAACACCGTAGAGTGGAACAGGCGTGCGCGACGATGCATTGACCAAAAACGAAACTACGAAACTATCACGGCCGCATGTGTCGCCATGCCATTTTTCCTTATTTATTTAATTTTGTGCTAAACTTGTACTTCCTCGCTTGAAACGGTTTAAAAAGTTGGAAAATGCTGTTTATGTACGTTTAAGGTGTATTTCATTTTGCGTTTTATTAACAGCGATAAATCGCTCTCGACCAATCGCGACCGGCCTGCATTTGTAATCTCCGACGTCACTGAACGTCCGGTAGTGCGGGAATTTCGAAGGGGCGTCAGCACGTATCCTTCAGTTTTTCGCTATTTTCTCGCTTATTAAACATCTGTTTGCAGTAAGAATGGTATGGCTGTGATCGTGAAAGCATAATCTACCATTTAAGCTCAACTTCCGGTTTCTCTTTAGTGTCCCTGTGTACATATACTGTTAAATCCACAAATGTGCGTTTCGATGGCTATAAGTGTAGGGCGCGTATACATGAGGTTGCTTGTCCGTCGCCCGATGTGCGCACGCAGCTTGCAGTACATACAGTTTTGTTGCAGAACCGAGCAATTGGTAGCATTGCGCCGACTGCCGATGTGGAAGAGCGACAGCATCGAAACAAAACTGTGCTTTCTCGTAGCTAAAGACATTAAAGTGACCCATGCCGTTTTTCAAAAATTTCTTTGCAGACAGGTAGTGCCGTTTAAGGAGTCGAAGTTAGCCGAGAAAGATATACTCACAACACAGCTGCACGAGCTTCCATTATGGTGGTAAGAGCGAGCCTTTTCAACACCTGTTCTGAGAAGGTATGGTACAAGCATGGAGTGCGGTTCTCGGACAAGTCCTCTAGACGTTAACTGACGGGACTTCAACCACTGACGACACAGTATAAACACCCACAAAGCGCGGCAGAAACCTCGTAGAACACCTGACAGCCAGGGGGGGGGGGGGGGGGGGGTTTGCGGCTCGTTAGCCTAAAAAGACACACGAGCTCTTCTGCAGTACCTGAAGGCGACATATTTGAGCGTTCGCCTGTCGACAAGCTGAGCCGTGCTAGTGCGTGTGTTTTATCTGCACTCGTCTTCTCTCTCTTTTTCACACCCACATTACCCTTCCCACGTTTAGAGAAAGAAACTGGACAAAGTCTGTGTAACTTCCCTGCCTTTCAGTCCCCCAGCCCTCGGTTTCTATCTCGTAGAACGCTGTCTCGCTATAAATGATCGACAGGATCCTTTCGTGGCCCCCCATTGTACATGTCTGAAAAACTGACTGTCTATTGCGCATGTACTATCCACCAAAAAATGTTTAGGGACAAAGGGATCTGGCAAAGAGCTGAATATCTCCGCAGCCTCAAAGGGCAGCCTGGTATTCCCACTTCCAGCCTCTACTGGTATATGCGAACAACATTGTGGTGCACGGTTTTACTGGCTAGTCTTAAAGGCTGCTTGGATATTTAATTTTTTATGAGATCCCGTTTTCTGATAACTTTTTTGGTCGATAGTACACATCTGGTACACATCTTTACACTCTATGCTGCACTTTATAGAGCTTTGTTTATAGGATTTTTACACTACAACCTGATAGTGCTTTCTAAGTTTCTAGTGCGTGCAAGACTAAGAGAGAGATAGAGAGCAAGAGAAGGAAAGGCAGGGAGGTCAACCAGACGAGCGTACGGTTTGCTACTCTGCTCTGGGTGTAAGGGCAAGGGTGAATAGAAAGAGGAAAAAGTTGTCGCAGTTTCACCTGAAAGGCGAAGCATCAATTGCGATAGCAAATTTGTAGAGAGCTATACGGAATAATGATATTAGCTTTATCAGCTGTATAAACTTGGACATGCAGCAGCACCGGCAACACGCAGAACTGTTGTCGACGCCGTCGGCGTTTTGCCCGCGTTCGCTCAAAATGCATGCGGCGTTGGTGACTGTTGCCGGAGCCTCTGATATAAATAGGCACTTGGTGCCGCAGCTAAACGTCGCCTCCCTTCCCTCCCCCTCCCCCCCTCCCCCACGGCCTCTCGCTCGTCGGAAGAAGGCGCGTTTGCGCTACATATATGGTGATTGTTAAGGAGGAAAGAGACGCCTACTTCTGCAGCCCTTAAGGGAGCACGGCGCAGAACGCGCGTTTGTTCTCCGCCGTGCGTTCACTCCCCGTGAAAGCGCGCGCCCCTCGCGCCCTTTCACTCGCACATACAGCGTTCGGCGCGCGGCGACGATTTCATCTCCATTGACGTCATACGAAACCTCACGGCGACGGCGACGGCGATGACGACGGCGACGCCGACGGCAGAAATCTGCTTTTGAGTGTCCATATAATTGCTATCGCAATAATAGAAATAGAAAGAGAATAGAATAGAAAGAGGAATAGAAAGAGGAGCCCTGAGTGCACGTGGGATGATGCACAGGGACACTATAAGCGGTCGCTTAAACCGGTGCACTTCAAGTAGTGTACTAGTGCACGAATCGCTTTTTGTGCCAGTGACGGGTGTAGCCACGGTCTGAGTATCTTTGACTCAGAGAACGGTGTCGAGTCCAGTCGGTTTAAAGTTTTCCTGAGAGAGAGGCGCTGTATGTCGTAGCGAGGACAGGTACAGAATATGCGCTCGATGGTTTCCTCGCACCTTGTTACAATTGGCGTGTGACACCCCGTGCAAAAAGGATTATCGGAAGACCATGCCTAATCGAAACGGAGGATGGATCCGCAATTTGCTATGGGTATCTCGATAAGTCCCCGATCGGGCGGGCGCCCCGCAGTGATTACGGGCCCCTTTGTGTGCGTGCGCACCAGGAGGGAAGGAAGGCCGCCTTCCACGAACTGTGCAACTCAGGAGCCACGAGTCGCCGCTAGCGGAGGCAAGCACGTGCAATGTCGCCTAGGAGAGAGGGAGCCACCGCCAATCCCCGACTGGACTCAGTACATGTCACGTGACGTTGACGTGAGCGAAATCCCACCTACGATTTTAGCGTGCCTATTTAAGCGGCCCCGCAATGTATTTTCTCATTATTCTCTTTTTTTTTATCCTTCACCAACCATGAAATAAACAGTGCAAGTTTCGCACTAAAAATCGTCTCGCACTGCCTGGTCGCCATAGTCTACCGGACGCCTGCATCCTGCCGACAACGCCACGCTAGCTAGAAGTAACACCGGTCGACGTTGTAGTAACCGGCGTGGCAACAACCTACAAGAATCGTACATCGGGCTCTCGCCCATTCCCATGCGATAGGAGTAAGTGTTCGTGAACGCCATTCCCAGCCGCAAGCGGAACAGAAAGGTTGTTTACTTACAACTTACAACTTACATTTAGCAAAAGCTAGATGTAAGTTGTAGCCGTAGCGAGGGGTCCAGCTTATGCAATCGGCAATTGAAGGCACTTGAACTCCAGAAAGCTTGTGACTTTTTGAGTGCAAGCAGACGAAGTTGCCTGGAAGTGTCCGTCAGCAAAGTCGTTGCCGACGATGCCACAGTGAGCAGGAATCCACTGAAAGATTATGTTGTGCCCTGTTTCCCGAGAATAGTGGTGTACTTCGCTGATGTCTGATATCCTCTGCTCGTATGTTCTGTGATGTAAGAAAAACTTGATACTGTGAAGAGTTCCCTTCACAAGTTCCCTGAAGAGTCACAAAATATGACACATTTCTGTGCCGGCTCTTCGGTGACGTAGGTCATAGCGGCATGGAGGGCTGCAAGTTCAGCTGCCGTAGATGTAGTCAGGAGTCATGAGGGAGGTAGTGGTCGAATACTGCACCAGGGAGACCAATTCCTGTTCTGGTGAGGGAGTGACTTTGTTGAAGTTTAGTGGGCTTTCCTAATTTGGTTGCACCTGGACTAGTGTAGCCCCACTAGCTCTCGGCAATATATTCAAGCGAAGCTTGTATACGCTAGCCTGCACCGGCGATGTAACGCTAAAAAATCAGCTGCTCTCCCAGCTGCTCGAGCGTCGTCGCATCTGGCTCATTGGCGCCCCTCGGGATGCGCTCCTGCTCGTGCTTGGCACACGCTCGTCCCACTGCTCCTGTGTTCTTCGTCGTCGTCTTCTTCCACAGCTGGCTGCGTTACCGCTCATCATTCCAGCGTAGTATTTTACTTCTCTTCTGCCGTCGTAATGGGGAGGCCGCGTTTATGGCGGTATGAGCCATTGCTTAAGGGGGTATGAGCCATTCATTGTCTTACGTAATGGACAGTTTTAATTTTGAAGCAATATAATTTCGAAGAATCGCAAGTGGCAATGGCAAGCGAATGCTGCTAACCACGCCGCCGAGCAAACTCGATACATCGAACACAAGCGACAACGGCGGACTGCGGGCATACCGTCAGTGACGTCGTTCTCTCCGTCGCTGCCGAACGTGTGTGTAACCGCATAATTGAGAAATACTTTAATGAACCCTCGGGATTAACCCAGTGATAAACACCGGGGCCGCACATTTCAGCTTCGCTGGTTAACCATCTTCATGGAGTAGAAGTCTTCCGCAGCTGGCTCATTGGCGCCCCTCGGTTTGCGCTCGTGCTCGTGCTCGGCACGTGCCACAAACGAGTCAACACAAGCTTTGCTTGCACCCCTCTTCACAGTAGTGGAAGGGCGGTCAATTTTACAGCGAATATGTATACCTCTATCAGCCAAGGAAATTTCGTGTCATTGGCGTAAGCAAAAAAACTCACAGGCCTGCGCGGCACACGCAGCTCAAGAGTAGCTCCAATTTAGGCACCACGCACAACAGGGTCTTCGCGGCAGTCTCTTCGCCTCGTTTTGAAGCGAACGATCTGAACTGTCCGCCCGGCGTCGACGGCGAGCTGCAGCTTGTAATGCTCTCTGCACAGCAGTCTGCTGAGCCCGATCAAGCCTTACAACTGCAACTTACATGTCGGGCATGCTGCGTTTGCAGGCACCTTAACTAGATGGCGCCACCATACTGGCGGAGGCTCGGGCAGCTCGGGATCACGTTGATTCGTCTGAATCGCATGTCGTCGTCGGCGCCTGCGCACGTTGCGTTTGCAGGTGCCTTACCTAGATGGCACCACCATACGGGCGGGGGCTCCGGTTGTCTGCGCCTGCGCGCCTGCCTAGGAAGCGTTTATAAGGCATTTTTCCGCTGCCCAATTGCAAGCGCTTGCGTGGCTCAGTATTTGCGATTTCTATATGGGGATCGCAGTGGGAGCGCACCAGCCGGTGCAATTTGTTTCATAAGGTGAAAATGGGGGTCTAGGGCTCTCGCATCTGTTCTTAAAGCAGTTAGTGAGCAGATTCTTATTTGTGCGGGATCAAACTGATGTATTTTTGAGAACTGTGATCCAAGCACGATTACAGCACTATCTATCTGATTTTGTTGTATCATCGTTTTCTTTGAAAGCAGGACCGCTTAGTTCTTATTTGCGTGAAGTGGTTATGTCTATACGCTTGCTCAAGGCAAGATTTTCATATGAATACTTGTCTGATGTTACGAAAAAGCGTTTGTATTGTGATATTCTTGATGTATTCTTACCAACACCTGTCTATCGAGCTGTCTACAAGCTAGGTCCTGAACGTGATGTGTTAAAGCGTGTTAAAAAATGCCGATCAGGCGCCCAGGTAAAACATTCTTTTTTCAAATACATACAGACACTCTCCCTGTCAAGCCATGGTTACAAAGTAAAGGTCTTTTTGTACCTTGGTCAGTAAACTGTTTAATTTGCAGGAAAGCGGAAACAATAGAACATATTTTTCTAGGCTGCCACGATGCCGTATTCCCGTGGGATGTCTTGCAAAGAACTCTTAAAAAAATTGCCATTGCCAACCAAAAAAAAGCCCTTTTGGAGTCCAGTTTCTTCCATGTGCGGATACAGGGGAAGTGCCGAGTGATATGCTAATGTTGCTTTGCATGCATATCGTATGGAAGACGAGGATGGATATTAGGCATGCTCATATACAAACTCACTCAGAAAGACACTATTTTGTTGAGAGTGTGATCTACACCCGAGACTTGTTCAGAGCCCAAGGTGAACCCCCAGAATGGCTACCTATATTGAATCAATTGGCTTCTGTGAAGCATCTTTAAGCCACATACACCGGCCGAGTTGTAGCTGGTGTATTTAGAATACGAACATGTGTATCTGATAATTTTTGTTTGTGTTTGTGAAATGGCAATAAAGAAAAAAAAAGCTTGTGTGGCTCAGTGGTAGAGTATCTGGCGCCCACGCAGCGGGCGCGGGTTCGATCCCGGCGGGAGCCGGGTACTTTTTTCGCATTTCCGGCGATAGCGGTTACGGTCCCCAACCGCCAACGGCGGCGGTGGACACTATCGCGAACCGAAACGGCTATTGGAATGAGCCCATAACAGCTTATGCTGTAAAGACTATCATCATCAGCATTGGCTCGAGCATCGTCGTCTTGCGCAGTTGGCTCGTTGGCGCCCCTCGGTTTGCGCTCGTGCCGTTGGATGCCGTGCTCGACGCGCGCTCGTGCTACTGCTCCCGCGTTCGTCGTCGTCGTCTGCTTCCACAGCTGGCTGCGTTGCCGCCAATAATTCCAGCGTAGAATTTCACTTCTCTTCTGTCGTCGTAATGCGGAGGCCGCGTTTACGGGGGTATGAGCCATTGCTTAAGGGGGTATCAGCCATTCATGAGTAACTGGCGATGTGTACAACGCATTTGAGCAACGCCGCCGCGAACGCGTTCGGAAAAGGGCTCGTCGTCGATGTGCCGATTCTAGCGCGAGGGCTTCGAAAGCCCAGGCGAAACGTCAGCGAAGAGCCGTGGACCCCGAGTTGAGGGAGCACGATGTTGAGGCCAAACGTCAGCGTCGTCTTCGCCCTCCAGGAGCCCGACAACGGTGGTGCACGGCTCGGCAACGCTAGCGCCAACTTTCCCGGTGCGACGACCAGGTTTCAACTTGAGTTTCTCAACCGGAATGTTCATGATAGACATGTTCAGTTAGGTGATGCCCAACTACGATACGCTCATTCTCATCGTGGCGGCAATATTCACATCAGACCCACCATAGTCACAGCTTCCATCCTCACAGTAGTGGAAGGTTTTTTTTTTCTTTTTTGCCGAAGTAAGGCGCCACTCCATGCCTGAAGATGTAGTGGACTGGAGGAGGATTCGAACTTACGACCTTCAGATTAGAGGCCCGGTGTTCTACCTCTGCTCCACGCCACCACATGACTCCTGCATTTAAACCATGGATCTCAGTCCCCAACGGCTGTGGAGCATCTGACCAAGGCGGCGGTCAGACCTGCGACGTGGCAGAGGGTGCTAAGAATCTCTGGGTCCGGACAGGCCGCCACTGGAAACTCAACCTGGCAACATTCAACACGCCCACCCTCTCGAGTGAGGCTAGCTTAGCAGGGCTATTTGAGGAATTATCAGGCATTGCCTGGGATATTATTGGCCTTAGTGAGGTTAGAAGAACTGGTGGGGCTTATACTGTGCTGACTAACGGCCACGTCCTCTGCTACAGAGGTCTTTCGGGTAAGAGAAAATTCGGGGTAGGATTTCTAGTCCAGAAGGACATAGCGGGTAACATTGATGAATTGTACAGCATTAATGAGAGGGTAGCAGTCATCGTAATAAAGCTGAATAGGAGGTATAGAATGAAGGTAGTAAAAGCCTACGCCCCAACTCACGATGATGAAGAAATAGAACAGTTTTATGAACATGTTGAATCGACGATGAGAAAGGTGCAAACTCAGCATACTGCAGTAACGGGCGACTTCAATGCAAAAGTGTGGAAAAAGCAGGCTGGCGAGCAAGTAATTGGCAACTACGACATTGATTCTAAGAACACTAGAGGAGAGATGTTGGTAGAATTCGCGGAAAGGATTAGGCTCCGAAAAATCAATACCTTCTTCAAGAAGCCCAGCAACAGGAAGTGGACCTGGAAAATCCCTATTGGAGAAACAAGGAATGAAATAGATTTCATACTCTCTGCTGATCCCCGCATAGTGCAGAATATGTTTAAGTGTTAGGTAGTGTAAAGTGCAGTGATCATAGGCTAGTGAGGTCTAGGATTTCTCTCAATTTGAAGAGAGCACGAAAAAAAATTAGTCAAGAAGAAACGGTTCAACCTAGACGCAGTAAGGGTAAAAGCAGACGAATTCAGGCTGGTGCTCGCAAACAAATATGCAGCTTTAGAACAGGAAGATGAAGATAACATTGAGTTAATGAATGAAACCGTAACTATAGGCTGATCTCAGAAGCAGCGATTGAAGTGGGAGGTAAGGCACCAAGGCAACCAGTAGGTAAGCTCTCCCAAGTAACAAAGTACCTAATAAAGAAACGACAAAGCACGAAAGTGCATGAAAGCATGAAAACATGAAACTCAATAGATCAGATAGTTGATGAACTGTCAAAACTGGTCGACAAGAAGAAAGTAAGCGATATTCGTAATTATAACGTGGAAAAGATTGAGGAAGCAGTAAGATATGGACGCAGCATGAAATCAGTGAGAACTTGGCATAGGAGAAGGCAAGTTGTATGCACTGAAAGAGAAGCAGGTGAATATCATCAGCAATTTCGATGACAAAGTAAAAGCAGCGGAAAAATTCTATAATGATCTGTACAGTACCCAGAGCAGCCAAGCAATTTTCATTCGAAGTAGTGATGAATAGGATACAGAGGCTCCTCCTATAACTAGCGATGAAGTTAAATAGGCTTTGTAAGGCATGACCAGGGGAAAAGCTGCTGGAGAAGATGGAATAACAGTCGACTTAATCAAAGATGGAGGAGATATTATGCTTGAAGAGCTCGCGGCCCTTTATACGAAATGCCTCACGACTTCAAGTGTACTAGAAAGCTGGAAGAACGCCAACATTACACTAATCCATAAGAAGGACGACGTTAAAGAATTGAAGAATTATAGACCCATTAGCTTGCTTTCAGTATTGTGTAAAATATTCACCAAGGTAATTTCCAATAGAATCAGGGCAACACTTGACTTCAGTAAACCAAGAGAACAGGCTGGCTTCAGGAAGGGATATGCTACGATTGATCATATCCATGTCATCAATTAGGTAATCGAGAAATCTGCGGAGTACAATCATCCTCTCTCTATGGCTTTTATAGATTATGAAAAGGCGTTTAATTCAGTAGAGATACCAGCAGTCATAGAGGAATTACGTAACCAAGGAGTACAGGATGCATTACGTGAATATCTTGGCAAATATCTACAAGGATTCCACAGCTACCTTGGTTCTCCACAAGAAAAGCCGAAAGTTTCCTATCAAGAAAGGAGTCGCGCAAGGAGAAACTGATCTCTCCAATTCTATTCACTGCATGCTTACAAGAAGTTTTCAAGCTCTTAGACTGGGGAGGCTTAGGGATGAGGATCAAAGGCGAATATCTCAGCAACCTTCAGTTTGCAGATGACATTGTCCTATTTAGCAACAATGGGGACGAATTACAACAAATGATTGAGGACCTTAACCGAGGAAGTGTAAGAGTGGGGTTGAAGATTAATATGCAGAAGACAAAGTTAACGTTAAATAGCCTGGCAATAGAACAAGAATTCAGGATCGCCAGTCAGCCTCTAGAGCCTGTAAAGGAGTACGTTTATCTAGGTCAATTACTCACAGGGGACCCTGATCATGAGAAAGAAATTTACAGAAGAATAAAATTGGGTTGGAGTGCATACGGCAGGCATTGCCAAATCCTGACTGGGAGCTTACCACTGTCGTTGAATAGAAAAGTGTACAATCATTGCATTCTACCTGTGCCAACATATGGGTCAGAAACTTGGAGTTTAACCAAAAATCTCGAGAACAATTTAAGGACAGCACAAAGAGCGATGGAACAAAAATTGTTAGGCCTAACATCAAGAGACAGGAAGAGAACGGTGTGGATCAGAGAGCAAACGGGGATAGCCGATATTCTGGTTGACATTAACACTGCAGGGGAAAATGGCGCTGGGCAGGCCATGTAATTCCTAGGATGGATAACCGGTGGACCATTATAGTTACAGAATGGATACCAAGAGAAGGGAAGCGCAGTCGAGGACGGCAGAAAACCAGGTGGGGTGATGAAGTTAGGAAATTTGCAGGCGCAAGTTGAAATCAGCTAGCGCAAGACAGGGGTAATTGGAGATCGCAGGCAGAGGCCTTCGTCTTGCAGTGGACATAAATATAGGCTGATGATGATGATGAAAGGTAGTCATGTGTGACTATTTGAATTTTACTGTAACCGGCTTAACTGGAACGACGAATGCGGTAAACAAGCACTGTGACCGGGCTAGTTGGTACGGCTTCTGTGTTAACGGAACCGGGTTCGAAACCATGCGTCGGACCAACTTGGGTCACTGGTTATGTGCCGCTCTTCAATGAACCACTTTCACGTCAACTTAGGTCACTGGGTATGCGTCACAGGGTATGTACATGCGAGGCAAAATGACAAAAATGACAAATAAACCTTAAAAATTTCTCCAGGTCTTGAAACAAACCTGCGTCATGTATTTTAAGACAATCTTCTCTGACAATATATTAAGGCACGTGCCACCCGCAAACTTCGCGGCGGTGCCACTAGGTGCCACAGCGTGTCCAGATGGAAGCGCGAGAGAGGAGCCCGGCTGCATACAAGCCTCATACATGGCGCGTCTCTGCGGTGTTGCTACATTGCTTTAATGCTAATCGCATCAGCGTCGACAGTCATCCACACGACAGTCATCCGCACGTAGCAACGATAGGCTTTGTAAGTTCAGTCTCCAAGATGTTGACAGTGGCCCCTGTCTTAACGAGCTTATTCACAGTGTCGTCGAGCTGAATAATTTCGACAAAAACGTACAGTATACCTGAGTGTTCGCCACAGAACACGAAAAGAGTTGACGCGAGGACTGTGCGACTGCAGGCAGCAGTGCAACTGGGCGACCGGTAATTTTGTATCTGTAGAACGTGCGTGCACTGATCCAGAGGGGCTTCTGTTCGTTTCTGTTTTTGGACTCATGGCACTCACGCTCACGGTCGCAAGTATTTTGAGTGGTTTCTTGTAATGCCTCCGAAGATTCACTCGTGCATTACAGCGCCGTTTGCTGCGAAATGCTGAACTTGGCCTCCGTATGGCCAGAGCGAGAGGTTCTTGGGCTTTCCAAGACTTGCCTAATGGCAAATTTTCTTATTATGCAACGCGTCGGCAAATACATTAGTTGTCACGAGGCCAACAGCGTTCAAAGGAGGACCCGGCAACGCCTTTTTTGCGAGGCGCTCAATGTAGGCAGCCAACGCCTGCAATTTAACACTCTCGTGATGTCGGCGCAATTGCAGACGGGCATAGCGAAGCGGGGATAGTGATCGGTCTCCGTACCGGTCACACAGAGCTCCTATCAGGGATCCGTATGCTAGTCTTGCTGGTTCTCCAACGGGTTGAGTAAGAGAGGAGTTGCTTGGCCATGCGGATTTGCCATGAGAACTTGCGACCCCCCAAAAGTTTGCCGATACGACTCCGCTGCATTCGGCGCCCCTCAGGGTGTCACTTATACCACTTCTGACACCAAAATGTCACCACGCATGATTGACGCCAGCAGCACGGATTTAATCTACCATTTGTCGGCATTTTCCATACCATCCTTCCCTGCGTGTATCGGGATTGTATACAGGGTGATTATTTTTAAGCATTATGAAAATTTTAAGATCGCCTGTGGCAGATAGCATAATTCTTGTCATTGAGCTGGATTATTCGAAGAGGCGGACGTTACTAGCATGAGAAATCTAAACATATATTCAACGAATTAACAAAAGTTCAATAATTAACTTCTTCATTAATTACTTTAAGGCACACATTGCAATTTAAGAATTGTAGCCGGTGAGCTTGCAAGACGTATCCACTTCAAATGGATTTCCAGGATGACACCAGTTTCGAGATATTATTTCCCAAATTGTGGAACAAAACACATGAGCGTTACAGTTAATTTGTGCTTCGATGCATAAAAGAACGTTTTGTTAAAAATGTCGCAGTTTCGCCCGAAAGGCGAAGCATCAATTGCGATAGGAAATTAGTAGAGAGCTATTCGGAGTAGGGATAGTAGTTTTATCGGCTGCATAAACTTTGACACATTCACTTACTAACTGAATTAACAAGCGGGGTATCAGCGCGCACAAGCACACATGAATAGATCACACTCGATGACCGCAGACAACCACTGTCAAAACGCTGGCAGCAAGCGCCGCCGCAGCTAGCGAAGGTTCGTGCGGTCTATCGCTTCAACGGAAACTGAGCGGCCGAATGCACAGCGCATACGAAGGTCAGAGCCGTGTGGAGATCGCTTGCAAGATACGGCGTGCGCGACAACACCGGCAGTCCGTACCGGCGCAAACATATAGTAAAGAACCAAGCGCAAAGCGCAAAGTACATGAACGCATTTCTTGGCAGAGTAGAAGCCGCCCCCCCCCCTCCCTCCCTCCCTCCCTCCCTCCCGCGCTGCTTTCCCGCATTGTTCCTTTCGCGTGGGAGATTGCGTCGCCAGTTCCCCTTGCTCCCGGTTGCAAGATACGCATTTGGTGCCGCAGCAAAGCGCCGTCCCCCCCCCCCCTCCCTACCTCCCTTTCATACCACCACGGCGTTTCGCGCCACGGAAGTCGCGTTTGCTTTCCGCCGTGCGTTCGCTCTCCGTGATAGCGCGCGTCCCACGCGCGCTTTCACTCGCACAAACGACGCGCGGCGACGATTTTATCGCCCTTGGACTTTACACGGAACCTCACGGCGACGGCGACGACGGCAGAAATCTCCTTGAAGTGTCCATATAGTTGCTATCGCACTAAAGGTATATGGAAGCCGCCTGAGCGACCGGCGGCCTCCGGGGGTAAGGTACGTATAGGGAGGGAGAAAGCCGCATACTACGCCACGCGCTCCCACCCAGGCGGCTGTAAAGGCGGCTGTATCTTGAAAGCCATCTGCGGCGGGGGCAGAGTCCTTCTTCCCTGTGCTGTGTCTTCCGCGGCTTAGTTCACCTTGATGCGAGCGGCGGGATGAAGGTAAATTCGCTCGCTGCTCCTGCCGCGTTTACTCACTATAGCGTTTTGACAGCAAGTCTTCGCGATCATGGAGTGAGATGCGTTCAGGTTTGCTTGCGCGCGCGTGACACCATGCTTATTAATTTAGTTAGTATGCCTATGTCTACAAGTTTATACGACCGATAAAGCTACTATCCTCACTTCGTATAGCTGTCCACTGGTTTGCTGTCGCAATTGATGCTTCGCCTTTCGGGCGAAACTGCCACTTTTTTTTTGTGCGAGCAAAAGGCATGTGTTTACCGCCACATTCGCAACAAAACTCCGGCAGAAGGGAAACGAAAGCGAATGAAAAAGCAGACTGACGTGTAAAGCACAAATAATAAAAGACTGAAAAGGCGTCTACTTCAACGCCATTTCTTCTACGAGACGGCATCTGCATCTTGTCATTTTTTCTGTCCTTACTGACGTGTATGATTGCTTGAGTGTGCGCCGACTCAAACGACCCCAGGTTACGCAGGGTTGTCTGGGAAGGTGACGTAACACGTTCTCCAGAAACGCCTAGTGACCTAGTGAACCGGAGCTTTATCACTGTGCTACTGCTCCGTTTCCAAACATGTTTTGCGAAACTTATTAAACGTTTTCAGTGCATCATGTACTGAGTTGACAAGATGCAACTTTGTTTCAGTCTAACCTCGAGGTTCCTTTGAGCCCTCATACATGCTGTGTGAGGCGGAAGAACGGTATTACTATTTCTTAGCTGATATCATCGTTGTCATTGTGCCGCCGCATTCGCACAGTTGTTACTACTCCTGCTGCTACTACTACTGTTGTTGATGTCTGTGCTCGGGACAAAGGGGACAAATCCACTTCGCGCTCAAATTGCCATTCCCTCCTCTTCAACTTAGTTAAGCTCCTTCCATTTTTCTCTAGTGTATTTAGCCACATGAATGTTTGCTTTCTTGCTACCGTTGTCACCATTCTCTCTGCAAGACATTTGAAGATATTTTACCAAAAATTATTGCGTAAGCGCACACTGTCCCTAGTCGGAAGACAATAATCTCGAGATTCGGTTTTCGCAATGTTAACTCAATACGGAGCCCTCTGCTTCAACGTGCGCGCTTATAGAAGCAGCAGTATCCCAACCTAAGCAACATGTCACTTATTTTGATCATGAAGTAGCGTAAAGCTTCCGTGACGTATCATTACATCAGTTTGTGTGACAGAACGAAAAAAAGAAGCATTACTTTGTCTGAGGTAGGGTGCCTTGATGCACGCGACTCCGCTTAGCGTGAGAACTGCGCCGTCCGCTACGGCGGCCACCATTCCTTGGCCCACGGCACTCGGCGAGAAGCGCGCCGATTCTGTCGCCTACGCCATACTCCTCCTACATTTGCGACAACAGAAACATTCAGGGTCATTCCACTCTGTGAAGGTGGATGACGAGCGGAGCTGTATATATGGTGATAAACTACATTGATTTAAATAGACACACATACCGCATGAATTCTCATTTTCTACCGTCTTTGTTATTTTCTCGCTAAGGTGACAATCAATCAATCAATCAAAATGAGCTTTATTTATACAGTACAAAGAATTCATACAAAAATAGTTGGACCTAATAGCCTATGTGGCTATTACCTGGTCCAATACAGAAATAGCATATAGGTCAACCACGTACATATTTTTTCAGTGAATAATAACATTGCATATATGAACAAGTGTTAATTTTGTAAAGGAGGTGTTATTGCGCTTGTGTAGACAAGAAGAAGCGTTTACATGCAAGATCAAAGTTTCTGGTTACTTTTATTTCCACAGACATAGTGTTCCATGTTATAGCGCCAAAAACTCCAGTAATCGTTCACCGTAGACATTGCTGCAATAAGGAAGGTTTAAGTTAAAGTTAGTTGCTTGTCTGGTGTTTGCATGTGGGAAGTTAAATATGGTGTTGGGTAAGGGGAAGTTGGTGTTTAGTATTTTATGAACTAAACAAGTGATCTTATAATTTCTTAAAGCCGTAAAAGGAAGGATACGAAGGTCAATAAACAGACTGCTACTAGGGTGATGAACAGAAGAAAATGTTATTATTCTTAGGGCGCGCTTTTGCAACTGCAGTATGGGTGTTAAGTAAGTTTTATATGTTAGGCCCCATATTTCACAACAATAACCCAGGTGGGTATGAAATAAAGAAAAATATATGCAACGAAGCAAAGCACGAGGAAAATATTGCCGGGCACGGGCCAGGGTGTAACAGCTGAGAGCGAGTTTCCTACACACAAGGTTAATTTGTTCTCTCCAATGCAAGTGACAGTCTAAAGCGATTCCTAAATATTTAAGCGTATTAACACGATCCAGAGCTCGGTTCACTAGAGTCAAATTAAAGGTACTGTAATCTAGTATTTTCCTGTTGGAGTGAAATATGATATATTTAGTTTTATCAGTATTTAGGGCTAGTCTATTTTCTGAAAACCATTGGTCTACCTTAAGTAGTTCGCCAGACATAACGTCTTGCAATGATGAGAGCGAGTCACCTGAGTAAACTAAGGCGGTGTCATCAGCATACATTAAAACTTCTGTCAACTTAAGTGCATACGGTAAATCATTAATGTATAATGAAAACAGAATAGGGCCTAAAACTGAGCCTTGTGGTACACCACATATGACATCAGTGAAAACGGAGTGATGTTTATTAATTATGACTTGTTGCATTCGTGCTTTAAAATAGCTGTTGATGAATTGAAGCGTGTTTCCAGCAATACCATAAGTTTCCAGTTTTTTAACAGTATGGAGTGACAGACTGTATTGAATGCCTTTCTTATATCAAGAAAAATTGACACAGCAATTTTCTGCTTGTTAAGAGCAGAGTTAATAAACTGCGAAAGTGTTAGAACTGCGGTTGATGTAGATCTACCCGCAACAAAGCCATGCTGCTGTGGGCAGATGATGTTATTGCTTACTAGAAATGCATCTAACTGTAGTACAATTAGTTTTTCAAATACTGTGTTGACTACACTAAGAATTGAAATTGGTCTGTAACTGCTCGGATGGTTCGGATCACCAGTTTTGTACACAGGGATAACCTTTGCAACTTTCAATATATTTAGGGTAAGAATTACTTCTTATCGCATGGTTAACACGTGACGAAGGGTATGCATAAGATATCAATATTGTTTTTCAGGATCCTAACCTGAATACCGTCAAGTCCGGATGCTTTATTAACCGACAATTTGCCAATGATACATTTTATTTCCTCAAGTGTTACGTCACGAAAATAAAAATCACTGCTCACGCTTCTCTGGACAATGGCTGTGGGAACTGCAAGAGCAGACTGTCTATATATATCCTCACCAATTTTTTAGAAATAATCATTAAATTTATTAGCAATTTGCGGGGACACATTTTCGGGAGTAACATATTGCTTATCCTCTAATCCTACTACATCTTACACTATTTCCATATTTGCCTTCCATCGCCATTTTGTCGCTTAATTAAGTTAGTGTAATAGGCCTTCTTCGATTTTCGAATTAGCATAACTGATTTATTCCGGAAAAATTTAAACTGGCTTTTGTAGTAGTTGTTAGTTCTATTATGTTTTAGTTTATCATAACAGTAGTCTTTCTTTCTTAATTGAGCAAGTATGCTCTCATTCATCCACGGACATATGGCGTTGTCATAGTTGTGTCGTGAATCGTACCGCGATTCTTCTATCGCGTGGGTAAGGCGGTCAATAATGTTTTGACATTTCGTGTTATACGTTGTCATTGTATAAGTTATCGAAATTAGTAGTGTCTAGGATGCTGCGTACAAGTGGATAGTTTACCCTTGTCGAGTATTCGGAATGCTTTTGGCGCAAAGGATGAAAACAATCTTGAGGCAGAAACAAAATTGTTGGACAATGATCAGCAATTGTGGTGTCATAAACACCTGCCCGTACATCAATATCAGTATTGCACAAAATGTGATCAGTGAGAGTTGAATACTTGTTGCAAACTCGAGTAGGGGATGAAATCACATTTTTAAGGTTGAAAGACCGTAGAAAGAATACATACTCGTAGCAGTCATCTCTAGATAAGTCGATGTTCATGTCACCACAAATGATAATTGGATTGCGGATTGTTATAAGAGGGTCAATAACAGTTTCCATAACAGAGGTGAAATCATTAATACATGAGCTAGGAGGACGGTAAACTACGCCTACAACAATGCCACATTCAAGCTTCACAAAAAGGGTTTCGGCACTTTGGTTGCTGTACGAACTATCAACAAGACATTGAAACCCGAGCCTGTCCCGTACAAAAAGCGCGACGCCGCCACCACCACGGGCTGTACTTTCTCTGGGTTGCGATAGCATGGTGTATCCCGGTATCGTTACTTTTTCATCTCTTCTGAGCCATGTTTCTGTTATCGCGATGATGTAAAAAAAAAAAAAAAAACTCTTGAGATATGTAAAAATAAAAGTACGTCTAAATTGCTGGTAATACTACGGATGTTGCAATGAATTAACAATAAGAAATCATGCCCTTGCCATGTTTCTTCGATATCAGCAAAAGTACTCATTTTATTTCTGTTTTTGTTTGTCTTGTGTCACGCTTACTGCACCTGAGTAAGATCCTCTGCGCACGTCACATGCAGCAGACGCGAATTTTCTGTTTTGCGCATGAGGATCTTCCCATCAGACACCCAGGTGAATTTCCAGTTATGATCTCTCTTTGCACTCAGCGCTTTGCCCAACAGTACCTTGTTAGCTGGACACAAATGTTCATTAATAAAAATTGGGGAGTTATCCTTAAAGCCGAGAGCAGATGTGTTTATTCTGTGCTTTTTATCTGCTTTCAGAACTCTGTCTCTGACCCTACGGGACACAATTAAACCCAACTACAATATTTTGCTTTGCCTTATCTTTTGTAGGAACACGGTGAATTACTTCTATGTCTGAATCCTGGATTTCAGATCCGACGCAGACAGCAATAGTTTTCATGGTTGAGGCAAGGTTTTCATCTGGAGCCACAGGAATGCCTTTCACCTCCAAATTGTTTTTACGACTGTGCTGCTGCAAGTCGACAAGTTCTTTATTAACTTCTTTCAGGTCTTTTGAAAGGCGGACGTTTTAATTTGCAATTTCCCTATTCCTGGCTTTAACTTCAACTAGCTCTTTCCTTACTTCTACGATTTCTGTCTTGAACATTTCAAACTTTTCATTAATGAAATCTATGCCCTTCCTCACGTAATCGATCTCCGTTTCTTTGACTTTAATTATCTCGTTTTTTTATTCCAGCGTGTTGCTTATCGAGCCGATCTGACAAATCTGCCAGCGCCTTGGCTACCTCCTTCACAGTTGCAGGCGGTTTTTCAGACATTCTATTGGCAATAGACGGAGCAATCCAGTAGCCTAAGTATAGTATCTATTACGAAGTAGGTAGTTACTGACGTACCTGCGTAGAACAAGCAAGCAGTTACTTGCTGCTCAACTGCGTGGCTGCCTGGATTGCTCCGCTATGACGCCTTCTTCCGCCAGGGCAGCGTTTATGTAGCCGCAGAGTGACGTCAACGCTGGTTGGAGCGCAGACGCAGCTTGAGGCTTGACCGCTGGGCGATGACTTGCACTCGACCTAGTGCTGCGCTGCTGGCAAGCTTCACAGCGAGGCGGGGGCGAGTGATGATCCCCGGGGCTGCTGGCGATTTGAACTGCGTAGAACAAGCAAGCGGTTACTTGCTGCTCAACTGTGTGGCTGCCTGGATTGCTCCGCTATGACGCCTTCTTCCGCCAGGGCAGCGTTTATGTAGCCGTAGAGTGACGTCAACGCTGGTTGGAGCGCAGACGCAGCTTGAGGCTTGACCGCTGGGCAATGACTTGCACTCGACCTAGTGCTGCGCTGCTGGCAAGCTTCACAGCGAGGCGGGGGCGAGTGATGATCCCCGGGGCTGCTGGCGATTTGAACTGCGTAGAACAAGCAAGCGGTTACTTGCTGCTCAACTGCGTGGCTGCCTGGATTGCTCCGCTATGACGCCTTCTTCCGCCAGGGCAGCGTTTATGTAGCCGCAGAGTGACGTCAACGCTGGTTGGAGCGCAGACGCAGCTTGAGGCTTGACCGCTGGGCGATGACTTGCACTCGACCTAGTGCTGCGCTGCTGGCAAGCTTCACAGCGAGGCGGGGGCGAGTGATGATCCCCGGGGCTGCTGGCGATTTGAACTGCGTAGAACAAGCAAGCGGTTACTTGCTGCTCAACTGTGTGGCTGCCTGGATTGCTCCGCTATGACGCCTTCTTCCGCCAGGGCAGCGTTTATGTAGCCGCAGAGTGACGTCAACGCTGGTTGGAGCGCAGACGCAGCTTGAGGCTTGACCGCTGGGCGATGACTTGCACTCGACCTAGTGCTGCGCTGCTGGCAAGCTTCACAGCGAGGCGGGGGCGAGTGATGATCCCCGGGGCTGCTGGCGATTTGAACTGCGTAGAACAAGCAAGCGGTTACTTGCTGCTCAACTGTGTGGCTGCCTGGATTGCTCCGCTATGACGCCTTCTTCCGCCAGTGCAGCGTTTATGTAGCCGCAGAGTGACGTCAACGCTGGTTGGAGCGCAGACGCAGCTTGAGGCTTGACCGCTGGGCGATGACTTGCACTCGACCTGGTGCTGCGCTGCTGGCAAGCTTCACAGCGAGGCGGGGGCGAGTGATGATCCCGGGGGCTGCTGGCGATTTGAACTGCGTAGAATAAGCAAGCGGTTACTTGCTGCTCAACTGTGTGGCTGCCTGGATTGCTCCGCTATGACGCCTTCTTCCGCCAGGGCAGCGTTTATGTAGCCGCAGAGTGACGTCAACGCTGGTTGGAGCGCAGACGCAGCTTGAGGCTTGACCGCTGGGCGATGACTTGCACTCGACCTGGTGCTGCGCTGCTGGCAAGCTTCACAGCGAGGCGGGGGCGAGTGATGATCCCGGGGGCTGCTGGCGATTTGAACTGCGTAGAATAAGCAAGCGGTTACTTGCTGCTCAACTGTGTGGCTGCCTGGATTGCTCCGCTATGACGCCTTCTTCCGCCAGGGCAGCGTTTATGTAGCCGCAGAGTGACGTCAACGCTGGTTGGAGCGCAGACGCAGCTTGAGGCTTGACCGCTGGGCGATGACTTGCACTCGACCTGGTGCTGCGCTGCTGGCAAGCTTCACAGCGAGGCGGGGGCGAGTGATGATCCCCGGGGCTGCTGGCGATTTGAACTGCGTAGAACAAGCAAGCGGTTACTTGCTGCTCAACTGTGTAGCTGCCTGGATTGCTCCTGTGTGGCTGCCTGGATAACTTTGTGGTCTCTAGCTATAGTAGACGGCCATGGGTTTTGTAACGACGCTGGAAAGGTTCTTCGCGAACGTCAAGTCTATGCAGGACCGATGACGAGTGGTAGGCCCACCGATATTTGAATAGCACTGAATGCCGCACCTTCCAATAGAAACGCCAAGAACCACTTTCCGCCTGGCCGAGACAGGTCTACGTTGAACCCACCCACAATTACGATGGGAGTGGAGTCGGTAGGGGTGATACAACCAAAGGCGTCAGTCATAAAGTTCTCCAGGTCCCCCTTGGACGTCCCGGGAAGAACGTAGACTGTTGCGACAACGATTCCGTCCTGAGTCAGCACGGCACACAAGTCGGCACACTCGGCGACAACGACCTCGTCTGCACTCGGTAACACACATGGAGTAACGCAGCCGGTCTTAGAGATACACCCATTGGCTTTTTTCAGTTTTTTGCACAATGAGCCAGCTGTGGAAGAAGACGACGACGCTCGAGCCATTGCTGATGATGATAGTTTTTGCCTACGCGCTCGGTCTACGCACGCAGCGATCCGCTGGAAACTAGCGTATAACAGCTCCACTGTAAAAGAAAACTGGTCTTCTGGTATTAATGCGTGAGCATTATCTGGCGAGTAGCCCAGCAGAATCTGTCCGTCCCAGGACGCCTTATAAATCAGCAAAATAAATGTGTAATTGGACAAATTAACACGTGTAATCGTTATAATAGTGTAATACTAGACGATTGGTAGCGTTAGAGAAAAAAAAACAGAAAAAAACTTCTGACCGCGATTCGAATCATCGACCACAGCGTGGCAGGTAGATGTCTGGGTGAGCCACATTACATCCATAGGAGTCGCCGGCGCCGAGTATACCCTGCTCATCGACTCGTCTCCGCAGCTCGTCGCTCTGCCGCAACTGCCGCACGCCTCCAGCCTTCTCAAAGTCAACATCAAAGTGCCTGGTGTCTCATCCAAGCGCCAGACGGCTGTTTGCGCCATGCGGCAGGAGACAGCCACGCTAATGCACGAACAGCTGGGAGGCCGCCTGCTCGTATTCACCGATGGCTCGGTGGCAAGGAACGGATCTGGCGCTGCAGCCTGCACGGCACCGGACATCGGCGAAGCGCGGCAGTGTCGCCTTCGCTTTGCCGTGTCGTCAACGGTGGCCGAGCTCGCTGCGATCGACCTCGCGGCCGACCTGCTCCTGCAGCAGCCTGACGTTGTGGCGGCGGCTATACTCAGCGACTCTCGTGTGGCTCTTTCCTTGCTGGCGAGGGACTTCGTCGGAGGGCCGCTGGTTCAGCGAGTCAGCGCTAAACTCCACCACCTCGACCACCGAGGCTGCGACCTGATCCTGCAGTGGGTTCCGGCTCACATCGGACTAGAGGGCAACGAGCACGCCGACGCTCTCGCCAAGGAGGCACACGCTGAGCGCTTCCCCCTCTCCCCTCTGGTCACGAGCTTCGACGCGGCCAGGACGACGATACTGCGCAGCCTCTCCGCGCAACACCCCGACGCGCGCGTGGCTTCAGGGTATCCCCCCCCGTCTCATCCCGCGCACCGGCCTGTCTCGCGCGGACCGCTCCTTTCTCCTTCGTTTGCGCATCGGGTGCCACCGAGCTGCTGCGCGAACTCATAGACTCAGGGGAATCGGCAGTGGGGTGTGTGCCAACTGTGCCGACAGGGAAACGCTGGAGCATCTCCTTCTACACTGCCATGCTTTCGGTGTTGAGAGAGCGGTGCTCACGGACTCTTATCGCCGATACGGTCTCCTGGCCAACTCACTCAAGGACCTACTTTTCCCGGATGCCCACAGCTCCCTGGTCAAACGGGTCCTTTCGGCACTGCTAGACTTTTGCAGTGCCACAAAACTCAGAGCGCGGCTCTAAGCCCCGCATCCGCCTCTTCATCACATGCCTTTTTTTCTCTCTCTCTCTCTCTCTCTCCTGCTGCCGGCCGTCGTCTTCCTACCTCACCCCTTGTCTCTATCATCTCTTTCATACCCCTCCTCCCCTTCCCCCGTGCAGTGCTGTTGAGGTGTCCTCCTAGAGAGAGACAGTTACGGCACTGTGCTTATATCTTCATTTCCCCACAATAACCACATACTACTACTCACGGTAGTAACAAAAAGGAAAATAAAAGTAGGAAAAAATAAAGCTGTGTTGTGCCCCCCCCCCCCGAAAAAAAAAGAGAAAAAAAAAGAAAAAAAAAACTCGGTTGTGACGGTGTTTCGTTCGGCTCAGTTGATACGATATATCTGCAAAATAAATGCATAATTTATCAAGTTAACACATGTAATCGTTATAACAGTGTAATAGTAGATGATTGATGCGATGGGTAGGCATGCATAAGATATAGCTGTGCTATAAGTAAACAAAAGCGAAGTATAGCAGTACAGCCAAAGAACGCTTTGCATTAATAGACAATTCTTCGAATTTCTGTAGCAATTTTTTGGTCTTAATTGAAGCGTACAGAAACGATCTGCATAATGTAGTTACGTGGTACGAGACTTAAACGAAATTTCTGATAACTGTGAGCTTTGTTTATGGTATGCGCAGCAACAATAGTAAATGGTAGTGAAACGTCAACCGCAACAGCTGCATGATCACAGCTACGGCGCCGACAAGTTTTCCGACCGTAATGTACCCCCCTCCCCCTTCCGCCTGAAAAAAAAAAAAAAAAAAAGACAACTGACGTTAGCATACACACACACACAAAAAAAAAGGGGGGGGGGGCGGTTCTCCCCATCTACGTATGAAAACACGCGCACACGAGGTGTTTCACGCAGTGGCTGGTGCATTTGATAGTTTGAATAAATCTTGGTAGATGAATACATTTATATCCATAGCTATAATTCATGAATCAATATTTCAAATTTAAGGCTCTTTTCAAAGTGGATATTGAGTGTCATGTACATTGCTATTCAACAAGCAAACATAATTTTCAAGCTTTTAATTGCGCGCGGTGTTTGTGAAAAAGAAAATTTCGCTAGGTCCCCCCCCCCCTTTTTTTTTTACAGAAACGTTTTTAGGGGGGGGGGGGTGAGGAGAGAGTGCGTTCTTTGCAAAATATGTCGCTTTGCATTCACTTTTAGTGAATTTTTTTTCTCCTCATGAGGCGGCGAAAAGGCAAGACCTCGACGTCCCCACGTGGAAGGCCTAGGCCGGGCCATTCAAATTGCTGGTTTTCAGTAAAGTTTATTCCTCCTCCTCCTTATGAGGAAAGTACTGCTTGTACTGCTTTCGGCGTACTTTTTCTTGCAGTCAGCAATCTGTTCAGGTACCACAAGCACCGCGTTGAGTTCAGCTTTCTCGGGGATAATTTTTACCGCAGCATAAGGATCTCTTCTCTTTTTTCTTCTTTTTTTTAATGCGTAATAATTATTAATGTACAAAGTAAAATAAATCAGAAAGGGAAAACGCCGGCGGTGGTGAGCTTTGAACCCACGCCCCCACCGCTCAGAAATCGAGGGTCTTATCCACTAGGCTAAATACACCCATGCGTGTAGAAGGTGAATATATCTGAACCATTTGAATGTGTTGTACCGGCGGTACAAAACAAATGTCAAGGGAGAACAGTTTCGATGAGGCTTTGTTGAAAGATTTGGTGATGGTGGAATAAAAGTCATCTTTAGGACCCCATGTAGAGCCGACTTGGAGCATTGTAGACGTCAGGAAAATCCAGATTTTGCGAAAATTAATGCCAAACACGCCCCATCCCTGATACCTTTCGGTGGTCGCAGGATGCGCTTTCCGTTGGGGCGTTCCGTTACGAACCGAACCACCGAACGGCCTCTAATCTCAGATGGCTCATGCGCTTCACGTCGCGCAACACAGGCTGATAAGCAGTCAATAAGTTGATAAGTAGTGATGAGGCGTTATATGGGTCTCATCACGGTTGATAAAGTTCGACGCGGATGGATAAGGCGCTAAAGAGCGATGAAGGCTTATAACGATCGGAGCGATTCTTATAAGTTAATGAGCACCGATAAGGGTTGATAAGGGTCGGATCAAGTCCGATAAGGTGGATAAGGACCGATGAGAGTTGAGAAAGGTCGGATCTTGTCCGATAAAGTTGATAAGATCAAATAAGGATTGATAAGGATCGTATCGATTGCGATAAGGTTGATACCGACTGATACGGATTGATAAGGCTCGGATCGAGTCCAATAAAAACACTCCTTCCCAATCAGCCCGGTTTCGACAAAATCTCTCTACAACAAACCAACTTCTAGAAGCTATCGATGACTTTACACGAGCTTTATCTGACTAAATACAAATAACTTCAGGAGTCCCGCAAGGCTCTGTCAAAGACCCAATATAATTTTTATCTATATCAATGATATTACAGGTAACATTGATATAAGCACAACGGTGCGAATTTTTGCAGACAACTGCTTAATTTATAAAGTTATAAACAACGCAAATGACCAGAAAGCGCTTAATGACGCTCTTGCAGTTGTGAGTGATTGGTGCGCTATTTAGAAAATGGAGATAAATCAAGCCAAAACTATTGCTCAACGTGTGACAAATAAGAGTAAAGACGTGCTCATTTACAATTATACTATAGGCTCTACCTCTCTCTCTCTCTCTCTCTACTGTTGACGCAATAAAATACTTAGGTTTAACCATATCCAGCAATTTAAAATGGAAGAGAAATATCGAAAACATTTGCTCAGCAGCGGAAAAAAAGCTGTGGCACCTACGACGGAAATCGAAGCTTGCTACCACCCCGGTTAAACTACCCGCGTATCTAACGTATTTAAGGCCAACTTTCGAATATGCAAATATTATATGGGACCACTCCGAAAATGCTAGACAGAGTGCACAGGAGGGCCGCTAGTGCACAGGAGGGCCGCTAGATTCATTCTTTCAAAATACTCGTCGACAGAGTCACTAAGAGAAATGTTACGTCTTTTAGAACTTCCCACATTAGCAGAACATCAACAACATACACAAAAAATTCTTCTACTTGTCAAAAAAGCAACTAAACTTAGATATAACACAATACTTAACTCAGAACCAAGGAAGAATTCTCAGAAGAATAAATAAACATACGTATGAAGTACCTCAACAGCGTATCAATGTATGCGCATATGCAAATTCATTTCTTCCAAAAACAACTCGACAATGGAATTCATTGCCATTAACACTGCTCCAATGTAGCTCTCTAGAAAATTTTGTGAAAGGGTTCAAGGAATTCTTTTCGCAGTCTGGTTTACAAAGCTGATATTATTCTAACATGTTGTGTTAACTAAATATTGATGTACTGATTGCACCGTACAAATTGATTACTCATTGCTTCACAAAGCTGATATTATTTTTCCGTGTTCATGTTCTGTTAACTAAAAATTGAAGTACTGATTGCGTTACTGTAGCCCTTGAATTGCTGTTGAATTGTGTAAAATTGACGTACTAATTGCACTGATGTACCATCGAATTACTGTACTTGCAAATAGCAGTTGAATTGCGCACTTCATATAATGCTGTACGAGTGACCTGTATTTATAATTTTACTGTAACCCACCCTCGTAACAGCCTGAGGGCCAACAGTATAATGAAATAAATAAAGTTGATAACAATTGATAAGGGTTGATAAGGGTCGGATCTAGTCCAATAAGGTTTATAACGACCGATATGGGTTGAGAAGGGTTTATACTGGTCGGACCAAGGCCGGTATTTTGTAGCGATGACTTATGATTTATTCTATACTAGTCTTATCATCCACCGCTCACGGCCGGCTGATCCCGTCGTTGATAACGCGAGCAGACCGTCTCTCTGACCACTAACAAAGCGCGATAAGCGCGAAAAGGCATTAGCACCGGAAAGGCATCGCTACAAAATACCTACCCAAGTTTCATAACACTGAATATGACAAGGGGCTGCGTGAAGATGAGCAAGTGGCATAATGCTTACGCATACTTAGACAACAACTCCCAGAGGAGTTTCTGCGTGGATTTTTTTTTTTTCATAATGTGGCTCGTTCACGTTTTCATCAGACGCTGCAGGCGCAACTCTCTTCCCCTGGCTTTTGCTTTTTAGGTAAAGGAACAAACACAAAATGTGCGTGACATGGCCACCAGTACCAGAAGCACAAAGGGCATTGTTTCGCAGAACGTTTTCTTTCGCTTCTGTGGTAAGTACCCATAAACTATTAAAAAAAGAAACAAGGCGAATTGGTGCATGCGCGTTTCACTTTTTTTTTTTTCTGCAACATAGTCAGAACCTCAACCACTAGCTGTTTAGCATATTGATGTGTCTTGTGAACCGAATACCAGCGGTGACATCCTTTCTGAATAGTATCGTCGTTGGCTTGAACTTCTTTCACCTCTCTGCCCAGTTTTGTTCGAATCTGAGTTCATCGTGACCTGCTGGTCGGTTTGAAAGTGCTAAAATAATGTTAATGCGGTGGTGCGATGTAAAAACGGCAGACACGAATATGGACGCTGAGGAATACACTACCGGCAAGAATAGGGGTAGGGCTGAATTTGGAACACAACAATCGCAACCTGCACAATCTACTACGCATTTCGTCGGCGCGTGTAATTTGTATGACAAGCCCTGTCATGCAAACTTTACAAACAATTAAAAGTGTTTTCTACGTACGTATGTGATAATAATGGATCAGGCGCATCATAGGGACAATGCCATTCTGGTTTACATTAAGTAACTCAGCTCCAGGCTGAGCCTCTGTCGGCGTCAAACAAAACAAACGACCAAAACTATACGTTTTTCTTTCGTGACACTTGGCGCCGCTCGTGAGCTTAAAACCATAACGCGCACCGACAAAAGGGATCGCGAAGAAATCGACACTACACTGTGGCATGGCCTTTCACTTTTCAAGACACATACAAGCGTTATTTTCGAACCTCTATTAAAATGAAACACTCTCCCACCATTTCTAGGATGCTTGCTGCTCAGGATAATGCATACACCCAGCGCATACTGCGAAGGGAACGCGCTAACAAAGCAACTATCCACGCTCACTGCTGGCTACGCAGCGAGGAGCGGGCCAAATAATGGCGGCGGCGTGCTTAAAGAGTGGTGCCACGCCCCCTTCAAAGGGTGGCAGCACCCTAAGCGGAGGTGCTTAGCGGAGCAAGAACTTATGTAATATACTGTCCACGATTTCCCGGGGCTTCGCTGCGTTCTTGTTTCCGCCTGTTTTGCTATCATGTTGAACGACATTCCTGCAGCCACATAGCCGCAAGGCGCTCATACACCAGAGAACACGTGTAAAGCTGGAGCTTCTTTTATGACACGTTTAAGTGAAACATCCTCGGTGTGCCTAGATATTTGGGGCGCTTCCCTTGTTTTCCATTATTCCGTTAATTTTCAACGCGGCACCAGGCTGTGCTACTTAGCGTCACCATACTCCGTTGTTAGATGCCCCCATGCACATGTATTATCTGCTGCTCGCTCGTGCTCAGGAGCTGTACGTAGGATCTCCATGCAGCGCGCCTAATGAATGCGCTTAGCTTCTGTATGACGTCGGGAAATAAAATTTGCTTTTGCGTTGCACTCCTTGAACGCCTCATGCACGATCAGTCGGTACACTTGATATTCTGACATGATAAGGAACTTGTGGCAGAGCTCGCTCACAGGCTGCCAGAAAGTAATTCTGTTCTCTGATCTCCCGGGAATGCGATGGCATGTCATGTGCACGTGCCCCGGAGGCGCGTTTCAAGAGAAGGTGCTTGACCTAACGTTTACTGAGCAGAACAAATACTCCACTGAGGTAACTCAATAGGCGGGCACCTGTATTGAGGCAGTGCTTTACAACTCGCTAAGCTCCTATACTTACTACAAAGCCTATACAGGGCAGAAGGCACAGTACAGAAGGCGTTAAACGGCGCTGTTGTGCTTTTTCTCGCGCGACACTTGACAGGTGTCGCGCGTCACATGACAATCATGTACAAGTTTTTTTTTTTTTCTTTTTTGCTCGTGGTCTTTTTATCCTCTTTAATTCTGTTTACCCTTTACCCCAGCACAGGGCAGCCAGCCTGTCTACACTGGCTAATCTCGCTTTCTCTCTCTCTGTCTCTGTACAGGGTGATTTAGGCACAGGTGTTCACTTATACTGCGTTTCACCAACTCCGTGCAGTGCGGCGAACGCCAGGCTCATGTCAGCCAATCATTAACGAGAGCCGGCTGTGCGTTCTCAGAAAGAATGCCGGAGAGCCTCGCTCATTGCCCGCCAATAATCCTTCCGTGAAGTTTCCTTTCAGTCGGCGTCACGCAGAGGGAGATCAACAGTGGGCAGTGGAGGAACCGTTCTTCTGACTCTCTTTTCTGGATGGCTAACGCAGCTGATAGCGTTCTCTGTACTGCACGGAATTGGCGAGTCGGATTATAGGAAGGCCTTACTGTACGCCTTGAACACACTACCGCACCTAAGTGTGCATATATTGTGCGTCTAGAGTAGGTTTCATGTCCTATGTTATGGTGTTCGTTCACAGCAGTAACTTTCTCTTTTCCTCCACCGCAGCGCGTATGCCTAGGTAAAATCCATTGAAAGAAACACTCGTTTAAACAGCAAAAATAGAACGTGTTTTATTAAACAAAAAGAAAACGTAATGAGCTGTAATGTGAAACATTATGTACAGGTGTCCTCCAGGATTTCAGATGGCTGATGTGTCGTTTGTTACCTGCAAAAAAGAATAAGTAAAAAAGCATAAATATACAGCAATAAGAAATAATTGTAGTTATTTCGTTGCAAATGAATCAAATTATGTCGATCGTTTTGTTCCAAAGTTATTGAGTGTGGATTCGTTCAAGCTATTTTATAGACTAATGACACATATGTCCTGTTTCTGCATTGATATGTTTGTAATGATGTGTTTCTGGTGGCATTTTTCAACTGGTGTGTTAACTATGACGTTACAGTACGCAACGCTCTTGCAGTGGTGTATTTTCACTGTGACAGTTTTGCAAGAACATGCTTCAATATCTCGAGAAAAGAGCCTCTGGTCAGCGCAGGCTTGTGAAATGGCGCGCGAACTTTCTTCGCGATTTCTTTTTTTCCGTGTGTGTGCGTGTGCAACAGCCAGATAGAGATGAATCACACTGTGTGTTCTATTACCGACCACCAGGAAAGATGAGTAGCAGGCATCACCTTGCAGATGCCAATATTTCCTGATTCACATGTAATTAAAGAAAAGCAACAATAAGTAGTTCTACTTATGTAAGATCAAGTCCAGGAATTGGGGACACGAACAGCAACTGATTGAAAACAGGTGCGATTTAACTAAGAAAACGCCGTTTTTCGCGAATAGCTGCAGTCGCGCAGGCAACGAATCAGAAACTGCCACAAGAATTTGCGTCTTTAGGATGAGCCGCGCATCACGCATTCACAAGCTCTGTATTTTACAGCTGAATTCCCGCTCCGAACATGCGAAGATCAACCTATTATGACCCATAGATATAATGATAATTGGTAATAACCTTTGTTCGCGAAAAGCAATAATTGCGGAAAGAAACTTCCATGTAATTTGGCAATTCCAAATGTCTGTGTACTGTAGTTTAGGGACTTAGCTTATGTCTATCTAAAGCGCTACGTACATCCAAAATATGTCTAAAAATCACAGTTTTCACAACACGGTGTCAAAATTGAACACAGAAGTGTGGGTATAGCGTATGGACCCTGATCAGAAGTGTCTATGGAATCAGCGTACCGGTGGTTTCGATTGCTAATTAAATTTTATCAAACAATTAAACTTTTTTTGCGAACCCTCCCAGATTTTCCTGTTTCCTGACCATGGCTGTTAGATGCTGCTGCTGTCTTGCCGAATAGCTCACACTTTAAAAAATTGAATTACGTAGCCCGACGATGAGATTTAACCTCTGTCCACCAGCACAGCAGCCCGATAATCGCCCATACGCGTATACTTCTATCCTGTCAAAGCCACCAAGCTCTTCGACATGAGCGCCGCGTGCTTCACATTGCGTAGAACGGGTGCGCGAGAGCACATGCGCATGCACCAGTTTCCTTCACGTCAAAGACGCAGGAATGAAATGGGCAGATTTATAGCATTTCATTAACGGCTTCATGAATACTTTTCTTCACATAGATTCCAAACATGTGCGTTGGACCTGTACAGTTTTCGCGAGTTCAGTGATTCAATTCGGGGGTAGGTGCGCTATTTTGACCAATCCGTCGTTGTGACCAGCTCGTCGCTGCTTAGCCGCTGATCGCTGATGTCGCTGGTCGAACACAGTATAGTTAACGCCATTCCGCGTATTGCGCCGAGAATTTCTCATATTGAAGGGTCTACTAAGCCACGTGTTGGCGAAGAGGGCGAACTAAACTAGATGCCCCAAATTTCATGGTTATAGCGAAGATACGATCAACGCATTTAACTTGTGTTTTCATCCTCTAGTTCACAAGACTTCCTTTCCAGTTTATTCGCTCACAGCATAGCGCTTAATTTTGTGAACTAGTGGGTGTTCGTGAGTGGATGTAGATAGAGAAAGCTGTATCAATTTCGGCTGGCGATCAATCGTATATAGCAGTTGCTGTACGGCGTACTGTGCATCCGACTATGATGCGCAATACTCGAGTCCGGAAACCATTCATTAATTGAATTTCACATCAGTACATTAACAGATCTCCCGCATATCGTGACGGAAACGACAAATAAGAGAAAAGTAACAAAATGTTTATGTGCAGTCTGTTTGCAGATAAATGTAGCCAAGCTGCTCACAGGGCATCCAGTGCGTGCAACATTGCGCCGATCGTCGTCTTCCTAGCAGCTGTTTCTCTCTTTACTACAAGGAAACGGCTCGTAACAATACGCTTCCATCATACTTCAAACACTTTTCATTGCTTAACATTTCAAAAACCAGTAAAACTGTCTGCCATTAAAATTTTCACGAGATAATGCAAGTGATAAGCGTATACACGTTCGATGCTATATGCAATAAGAAAAGTGTTTGGCGAGGTATACGATTCTTAAGCGGCATCCTGCGGCGTAAACTTGCATATGCGCGCTCGCACATGCGTACATCACGCCTGTGCGAGTTTGCGTCGCAGTCAGTGCTTTCTTAGAGCGGAGTTTTTATAGAAATTTAAATGAAAACACTAAGCGATCGCTCATTCACTGGATGACAATCTTCATGCCTACAAGAAGAAAGCAGTGGGCGTGGCAACTATATCGGTTTCACTGGTCAAGTAAGCCTTCACACTGCAGGTAGATTAGACACAAGGCTGAATGTAAACCCCCACAGAGCGACTCACGGCTATAGCGGACTCTAAACGAGAGCATCACCGATCCATATCGTAAGTGCAGCAATAACGCACAGTGGGGCGCAAGGCGGCGTGGTGGCAACCTAAGACTCTCGTGTACAGACCTTGAAAGATGAACGAGGAAACGTTATACGCAGAACTTTAAAAATAGCTGCTCTTGCGTTGTAATTGCGTGCTAAGCCTTCTTGCACGTACGCGTATCCTTAGGAGATATCCAAAGTGCTATCAGAACCATGTGACAGCGTCAAACGTGTGCGGGAGCTACAGCTGTCAGTGCACCAAACAGCGGAAACTCCCGCACTCACGCTGAGGAAATGTCGGGAGGGCCAGCTCCCGTAGTGTCAGTGCCATCCGTGGGCCAAGCTGACGGGCAGGCCGACGGGAACGCCATAAGAGCTGTGGGCCAACTTGTAGGTCTTGATGGATCCGCCGCCGAAGCCGCTACCACCACCGAAGCCGCCGCCGTGGCCCAGAAGGAAGGCACCGCCGCCGCCGCCGCCACCGCCACGACCCAGGCCGTGGCCCAGCATCCCACTGCCGCTGAACACGGGCACACTGACAGCACGCCACCGACCTGGCGAACAAGAAAAAGGAGCCAAACGAAGCGCGTGCCTGTAAGCATCTCGCCTCGCAGCGAAGTCGCCTCACAGCGTTGGTCGTCCATCCGGCCATGCGCGGCCCGAGTGCCAACCATATCGCTCATTTGGCCGCATCAAAGACTGAAGGAGGTCCCCTGACAGCGTGTCACAATAGCGTGCGTTTTTCCCCGCCTTTTCTCCGTGGCATGTCATTAAAACTGGGCGTTCTAGGGTCGTACTTTCCTTTTCATTCTGTTCACCCGACGTCTTTGGCTCAGATGCGGCTCGGAGGCCGTCGCGACGTCGTTATCCTCGGTATTGGCCGCTCAGCGCGACGCATAATAATAATAATAAATAACATAAATTCAAACGGAACCTTTCTAAATAGTAGCTAACCCTCCTTTCATGACGGCGTCGATGGCACAGCACCGCTCTTATAGAATGATGCGCTTCAATGAATCTCAAAAGCTTTCGCGCTCCGCATTAAACTCGCTAGCAGATTAAGGGCCATATATATTTACGACACCTTCCCGCTCACGAGTAGTTTTCTTTGGCCGGCGCTTTCTCACTGCTGGCAGGCGCCCATTTTGCTAAACGCTTTTTGTCTACCAACGATGCCTTTGTACGCCTGCGTAAATTTGCTTACCGTAAGCTTCTGTTAACGAGTGCATGCGCCTCAGCGTAGGTTAAATAAAGGGCTTCTTTCTGAATGCAGAAGCGCGCTCAAGCTTCAATGTCTACCTCGCGCGATACCTCAACGGTCCGGGCGACTACGAAGCGGCCGCCACCTGTTCGACTACCACGTATACCGCTCTCTTCGGGGATCCTCTTCCACCTCGGATTACGCAGGCCAGACTGGCCCGTACCTTTGCCCCCTCCCCCGCCACCGCTGGGGAGGCCGTAGTGTCCGCTAAACCTCAGCAGCTGCTCGAAGACGTTGCCCGCGTAGCCGAGGTAGTGGCCTGCGTTGCCCAGGTTAGGCAGGACGGGCTTGGAGGCCGCGACGAGGACGGGCGTGGTCTTCGCGACGACCGGAGTCGCGACGGCCACGGCGCCTCCCCCGTAACCGCCGCCGCCGGCTTCGGTGTGGGCCAGGGCGCACAGGAGGCACAGGGCAGACAGTGCCTGCGGTAGAGAATAGTGGTTGTGCCCTTAAGCCAACGGCAAAAGAAGGAAACGGAAACAGAGAGGCGTAGGACCACACTACGGGTTACTCGCTTCTAATGCTTTATCCAGACGATGAACCGGGGACGTCTTTCGACCATAGGCCAGGAGCCATGTCAGCTCGCGTTTCTGGTTTCAGGGGCCCGCTTAAGGTACGCGGTTCACGCCGGCGAGAAATATATAGGCGCCTTTTCTTTTCTTTCTTTCTTTTTTTTTCTTTCTTTTTTTCGGGCAGTGAGTCCCACGTAATTGTTTATTTATTTATCGAATACTGCAAGGCATCGAATGTCCAAGCATTAGAAGCAAGAAATACAGCAGTAAGAAAAATCTAGACAGAACTACAGAGTGGATTCTAAGCTTTCAAGAGAGTGAAACCATGCACGTGTAAGTGCATTCCATTCTGCTATTGTTCAATGGAATACGGAATAATAGTAAAAGGATGAGTGTGACGGGTATGTCGAGTTGTTACTGTGGTTATGATGTTTTGCTTCTTTTTTTTACTTCGAGCACTTTCTTCTCTAAACAATCCTACAAAATTTACTCGAACTACACCACTGCAGATAAGTTGTATGCACAGGCTGACATCATTTGATAGAAAAACAAAGCAATTATTTCCTCAGTTTAAGTAATTCTGTTACTTATTGGTTTTCGTTCGCGAGTACTCTTTAGCATTGGCTGGCCTCCTTGGCTAACTATCATCATCATCATCATCATCATCATCACCAGCCTATATTTATGTCCACTGCAGGACGAAAACCTCTCCCTGCGATCTCCAATGATCCCCTGTCTTGCGCTAGCTGATTCCAACTTGCGCCTGCAAATTTCCTAACTTCATCACCTCACCTGGTTTTCTGCCGTCCTCGACTGCGCTTCCCTTCTCTTGGTATCCATTCTGTAAGTCAAATGGGCCACCAGTTATCCATCCTAGGCATTACATGGCCTTCCCAGTCCTTTTTTTCCTACTAATGTCAACTAGAATATCGGCTATGCCTGTTTGCTCTCTGATCCACACCGCTCTCTTCCTGTCTCTTAAGGTTAGGCCTAACATTTTTCGTTCCATCGCTCTTTGTGCGGTCCTTAACTTGTTCTCGAGATTCTTTGTTAACCTCCAAGTTTCTGCCCCATAAGTTAGCACCAGTAGAATGCAATGATTGTACACTTTTCTTACATGACTGTCATGACCTCCCTCATGACTCCATGATGGCTAACTATATGCCCGGTTATATGCTCGGTTCGCTAGAATCTTCTGTCACGAGCAGCTTTAGCGTAAGAACTCTTTGTGAAAACGGGTCGTGCTTTTTTAATCCAGCGGGTAGATGTGTGCATGCGCTGAAACACGGGTCAACTGTCTGGTTGGGCCGGCCCAAGCCATAGTCCGTGGCCCTCTGCCAGGATCACCTAAGAGTGGCCGATAATACGTCTCGATTATTTTATTGCGATAGCACCCACTTCGAGATTTCACCCACTTTAATTGGAGGTATCACGTTCCTCTGACGAAAAAATGTGGGCAACAGTATGTACCTCTTACAATAAAGAAAGTACAGTTGCCACTTTTATGAAGGTGGTCACCTTAATCATTACTGTATTGGCATAAAGCGTGTCAAGGTTGCTTCTTTTCACGAGGGGGTTAAAAGTATAACTGACTTAGGTAGCATCTGATATGATAGGAAAGATAGCTGCCTTATTACCAGTTAGGAGCTGTTAACGCGAAAGCCTTTCAAGCAGCCGATCACCTTCAAATCACCGGCGACTGTATACATACATGTATACGTATATACAGTGTTTCCCAGCTAACGTTGGCCAAACTGTTCCACAAAAATAAACGATTTAAAAAAGACAGTGCAAGATACGATTGTAAGACCTACGGTGTTCTGTCGAAATAATTTTGACAACCGAACAATACAGGTCTTAAAATCGCATCTTGCACCATGTTTTTCCAAATATATATATATATATATATATATATATATATATATATATATATATTCGTTCAACAGCTTGGCTAACGTTGGCTAGGATACCTTATATACTGCTCAGCCTCCTGGCATTCGCGAGGGGGACAAACGTCGTCCACCGTATCTAGGCCTGAGGAGGAGTCGGCTTCACTGCAAATGCGCCCATTTTCTAATCCCCTCGTTCTCAATAATTATGCCAAGCGTGATCGTTACTTCAATAAACGTTCATCCATTTATTCATCATTGTTTTGTCGACAACGGATAATTGATACCTAAAACATATTTTATTTTATTTTTGTTTGTCTGGCTATATGTGGTTGGTGACTAACATGTGAGAGGGGCTGAATAGTTCTGGCGAGTCAACGCTAGACCTGTAATACTTTCCTAAATATTCGTAGTGTATGTGTGAAGTCGCCAGTGCACTTGCCTCTACAGCTACACGGTGCGACAATTTAGCTTACAGAATTTATCATCTTTTTCTTTATTTTTATGTGGCTTAATGCCCAAAGGTTACAGCTAGGCTATGAAAGGAAACGTGAAGACCATGAGGTACCGGAATAATTTTTATGCAACGTCACATTACCATGGAGCACTTGTTGAACAAGAATTTCAAGAATAGTTCCAATCGCCGCACGACCGTATCACGAAGTGCAGCATGCCTTCCCAAGAGAAATACTTTGATGTTAATAGCTGCAAAAGAATAGGAAAGAAAACTTCCCATTTCCAGTGCCATTTTTCAAATTAAATTGTCCCAACTCATGTTTAGTTCGGTTGGTGTGCCCCTGTAAGAGTAACTGTGCTGTTACGTCATATGACAGATGACTTCGGGGAGTCAAACTGTCTAAAATCTACTGCCTCGCGCAGGAAATGGTGATCAACTGCGTTGTTAGCTCACCGGTGCACATAGCTGTGTCACACTCTCGAGCCGTTCTGATATGCCACCATTCGTCATGATGATGGCGCGTAAGAGGGAGGCACGGAATTTTCCATGCTCCAAGTTTTCAAACGCAGAATGTCCTGTAATTTCCATAAAATTTGCCTCAAGATGTGCGCTATGGCTTCGACATCACGCAAGTGCTGACGTCAATAGAACTTTAACTAAATTTAACTCCTTTTTTTTTCAGTCACCTATACGAATTCTGATTATGTATGATTATTTCTATCGCATGGCATGGGTGTTGCTGCACTCTTTCGTTTGCTGATTTGTCTTGAGGGGCCCTTTTTTAACAGCAGAGCTGTTTAAGTGTTTAAGTCGACCGTAAGTTGTGCCGCGAGTCGCAAAACCTCGCCAAGCTATGACGTTACTGCGTTGCCTAGCAACCACCTCGCGGAGCGGCGTATGCTTCGCCTCCTTTCCGTACCGTGCACCTGTTGCCTTGACGTGGGACGTTAAGGAGAGGGAAGGAGAGCATGCGCGCGTCGCGCGCAACGCTCGGGAGAGAGAAAGAGAAGATGAGAGCGAGAGAGAGAAAGAAATTGTAGCAGCACCAACAAGGTAAAATGCAGAACTTCTGCCGACGCCCCCCGCATTTCGTACGCGCGTGGTGTCCGTGACTGCAGCAGGCGCCTCTGGCGTCGGCTTGGCAGGTTTCGACCAGCCACGTCCCGGCAAGTGTGGAGGCGCAGCTTGGCCGTGATGTCACCGGCGACATAAAGCTTGGAGCCGCCGCGACGGCGGCAGAACTCTCGTGGACTCTGTGGCGAGTACATGTACCCTTGATATGGGACGACTAAAGAAGGTCCGGACACCCGAAGAAAAAACCGCTCATTTTGAAGCGCGTCGCCCGGCCAAGTGAGAATCTGCGCGTCGGCGGCGAGCCGATCCGGAATACCGTGCCTAGCAGCACTTAGCATTTCCTAGCAAAACTTAGCCAAGCCTAGTAAAACCTGGACGAATAGCTAGGTCGATCACCAGCTCCGCTGTCTAGTCCAGCCTTGCACCACTAGTGCAAGCTGCCCATGTTTTTTTTTTTTTCGTATTGTTATAGGGAGGGGTGGGGGGGGGGGAGAGTGTATTGCAAAGTTTAAAAATCGCACCAAATACCCGTTTGACCAATGTCGTTATTACTTTGTTCTCACGACAGTGGCTCTTTTACGTGCTCCGCCAATCAAGCTCGTACTTAAGAATACATGCTGAATTTTAATTCCTAAATATTTCCTTTGATGGGATGGTAGCAGTAATAGGTGAACGTTTGGGGCTAGTTGGTGGGTCATCTTTAATGTACTTACAGCGCAAGGCTAAACTTGGACAGAGAAAACAACAGCAAAAGAGAAGGAAATGGCAAGAAAGGGAGAAGGCAGTGATGTTAACCAGAAATGTGTCTAGTAGTCTACGCTACACTGGGGGATGGAAAATGGGGAATGGAAAGACGAGAAAGAGAGAGAGAGAGCGGAAGGAAAGACGCGGTGACAACAGCGTCAAGCAGGTTCTGTTTGAGGTCACACTTATGCTAGGTGTGTTTACGCCGTGGGTTAGCCATGCAGCGCTGTCCGCGTTCTTTCTTGTCTCTGTCGATGTTTAGCCTTGCGCTTTAACTACATTCAGGTTATAGGTGCCCTGGTTATTGTGCGCGATTCGTGCATGTGTGATAACAAGTTAGTGCGCTGCTGGCTGAAATGCTATTACGCCTGGGTAATGTCGAAAACTGCGAAGAACGAGCACATTTTGTTCTTTGTTCTTTCTTTCTTGATTCTTTTACTTTCCATTACAATAACTAATGTGCTGTTTAGGCAGGTGTCAAGCCTCTCACTACACGAAGGTAAGCAAGCGAGTGCCACAGTGAGCTTTAGAAATTTCGTCTATTTTTGCGATAAGGGAAACTGAACGGCGCACAAACTTACACTCTCTATTTGTAACTTAGCGTAGAAAAAGATAGAGAGAAGAAATATACGAATATCAAGGAGGTTAATCAAATGGGAATATTCAGCTTTGGTATCTCGCACGGGGAGGGGAAAAGGGAAGGGTAAAACAGTAAAGGAAGCAAGATAATGCAACATCATCCCCGCGAATACAACACAGCGGCGGGGGAAAATAATAAATAAATAAATAAATAAATAAATAAATAAATCTAAACTGTGCACGCGTTCACATAGGCCATCTGTTCGAAGGAGGCGCCCCATCCTCTGTGTTTGCAATCGATAGAGGACGAGGTGAGTTCTTCGCTACTGAAGCACTCTTCATTCTTCATTCGCCGCCTGATGATCCCACAAATAGATATAAATCCCAGTCGATCGTAGCATTCTATAGTATACCGCTGAACTTTCAAAGTGATTCGGAAAAGGTACTTTACCGAAGCAAGTAGCGGTCGAAAGCAGTAATATAGGGAGGGGTACGTGCTCCGAAGTCATTGCGCTTGATCGTTTTATTATGCGTACACGAGCGTAGACAAGTTTAAAATCCTAGTAAATATTGGTTATGAGGAATTGCTCTGAAGAATTATAAATGCTTCACAAGACCCAAATCGTGACACTGCGGCAGCATTGCCTTTGCCAGGTAATTGAGCCACGTAAAAAGTTATGAACAAGTTCCTTATGTGTTGATTAACTGGTATCACAACAATGCAGAGTCTATGTCACGCATTTGTCGATGATGACAAGGGCGGTATTTGGGAATTCACGCCAGACGTTCTTCGGCAAAGACAAGCACGTTTTACAGGATCGTTATTGTACACACGTGGCCAAAAAATTATACTTACAGTAATGCACTTCCACCGGCTTTCTCTCTTTATTCGTCTTTCTTTTCTGGATAAATCAGCTACAAAAGTTTGCTGCGGCACTCCTACGAAACACAATTAACGACCATGTTCTGATCGCCTGATGCCCAGGATGCTTTTCAGTTTACTTCTTTTGGGTACTTAGCTGGGAAATTCACGCTCGTTTCGTCCGCTATTCCATCCAGGCTTCCAAAGCTGCTAACGCAATCCATTCTATATTATGGCAGGGTTAGCGCATCTCTCTGATTGAATGCTAGACGGGCACGGCAGTTATGCTCCAGTTGATCTGCTCGAGAGAACGCAAGCAGTGGAAGAGTGCCTCGACTACGGGCTATTGACAAATTCGGGCACCCGTGAATGGGCGACTACGGCGGCAGCATAGCGGCCCCGTGGTGAATGGCGGCCGATTCGAGGAGGATCGCCACGGGCAGCCATGGTCCTGCGCGGTATGGGCCGTCATCTACACAATAAAACTTGGCAGGCACAATCTCTGGCCGATTGAGGCCGTGATATTCAGTCCGTTCGTGACAGGCTGTTTGCGAACACCGTTCGGCGCGTTGCGTCCCGATAGGCATCGCGCCGCATGACCGGCGATACTCCTCAATAATAGACGCCGCGGTCACGGTATCACTCTAAATGGCACATTTGGACGCGAAGCAGGCGCACCGCGAGCCATCGCTTCCCTGGGCGGCTGACAGGCTGGCGGCGATTGCTGCGGCAGCCGTTTCGGAGCTGGACGCAGGGTGCGCGCTCTCACATGCTCCGCCGCCAAAGGGAGAACTCGTTTCGGGTTCCAGCGCGGCATCCATTGCACGGCTCGTTCGAACACCTCGCTGCCAACAGCGAGCTGTAACGAACCAACACGAAAGGGGGAGAGGAGGGGGTTGAAGTGAGGGAGACACTACTAAACAGCGAGGAGTGGATCTGCATAAGATTCGCTGGTCCGCGGATAACCCAAATTCAAGACCTCGCAAAAGAGGGGAGGAAGCGAAGGCCAGGTTGTAAGGCGACGTTCAACGGCGAGGGGCTCGGAGGGGGGGACCCGGCTGTCCAATTCCCGACTTTCCGCTACGCCCCTCTTTCACAGGCGCGCGCGTGGTAGTACGCGATGCAGGAGTCGCTGACCCTGCGTGATTGGCGTATCGCCGGCCTTCACCTTGGCGATGCCGAAAGAGAACGCGCCACCATCATCTTTTTCTATCACCGCGAGCCTGCTATAGCCCGGCCGATGCGCGTTGGAGGGAGGGTGGCAAACCGGCGCTTTTCTGCGGGCTGGTGCGCCCGAGGCAGTGGCCGCCGCGTGGAGGTGGTTGTTGCAGGGGGGAAGAGGAACACCATCAAGCACGCGCCGGCCGTCCTTATTCCGTGCTGCAAGACGAGAAAAGAAGAATCATGACGCGCTTTCGTTTTTCGTTTCTCGCTGCAGGCTGCCGCGCATTCCTAACGCTGTTTGGCGGGCAATTTTCGCCGACGACCCCTCGAGGAACCTTTCAAGCCGTCTTGTTTGCTTTTGCCGCCTGCTTCTCCTTGTATTTTTTCTTTGCTGCCTTGTTTTGCTTGCTTTCCTCTCTACCGTACAGTCGGCTCCGAGGTGTCCTTCGCATTGCCTGTACAACGGTGGCTGTTATCGCTTTTGCGCTTCCTCGGCGACGAGATGCTTTTATAACAAGGCCTATTTTGTTTCTTTTTTCGGAGAATGAGAATACCAGTCTTTCTTTACTGCTCTCTAGATGGTTTGTTTGTTTGCCTCCGAGAGTGGCTGATGCCCACTATCGGGGATTGGCCAAAAATCGGGTGAGTTAAGAAAATAATTAGTCGAGTCTAAAACGAAACTCTCTAGACTGTGCCAATGGCTTCTTTTTCTTTGCCAGCTTGTTTACGAGGTAGAAAACGAAATAGTAGGGACGGAGGGATAGCAGGGAATACTCTTTTCCGATGCTTTATTTCCCTCATTGCTTTTGTTTCTTATGAACGTAACTGACAGTCACATGCCTTGTTTAACTTTGTTCATGCCGCATCCTCCTCCCCCAACCCCTTTCTGGATTTTTATTTTTAAAGCGTGTTGAGCATCTCGTTGAAACTGGACCTACGCGTAAACTCTTGCATTATCACAGGTCGCAGCGTCCATCGGCGTAAACGTTAAATTGGCTTTCCTTGGTTGCCCCCTTCAAACATCAATTGTTTAGTTCTTGCAAAGTAATATGAGGGCTGCAGATTTTCCGCGTTAGCTACGGAAGCGAATTAAACTAAAGCCATATAAAAAAAATGTCACAGTTTCGCCCTAAGGGCGAAGCAATGAATGCGATAGCAACACAGCAATGTCATACGAAGTAAGGTGGGCGGCTTTGGTAGCAATATGAAGTGTAGTAAACTAGAGCTGATTAAGCAAGCAGGTGTGCTGTGGCGTAAGTAGACCGACATGAAGAGAGACTCGATGACCACGAGAAGGCGCGTGTGAAACGGTGGTGTTGATGAGAAGCGCTTCCCGTGGGCAGCGCGTGCGAAGCGACACACCTGTAGCGCTGCACTACCGATCCGGGCAGTATTACATGTGTAGCATGCGTTGGAAAATGTGGCCCGACTATTACTAACTGAATGAACAAGCGTGGTGTGAGCGCGCACAAACAAACATGAATAGATCACACTGAATGCCTGCAGACAACGACTGTCAAAACGCTGGCAGCAAGCGCATACGCTGCAGCGGGCTGGCGAAGGTACGTGCGGTCTATCGCTTCAACAGAAACTGAGCGGCGAATGCACAGTGCATAAATGTCAGAGCCGTGTGGAGATAAGAGACGGTGCGGGCGAGCGACGAGCGCGGTTGTTGGCAGAGTAGAAGTGCCCCCCCCCCCCCCCCCCGCTCCCTCCGCGCTGGCTTCCCGCTTCCTTGCTTGCGCGTGGGATTTTGAGTGCGTTCGCTCTCCGTGATAGCGCGCGTCCCCGCACGCTTCCGCTCGGGCATACGGCGCGCGGCGAAGATTTTATCTATACGGAACCTCACAGCGACGGCGACGCCGACGGCAGAAATCCGGTTGAAGTGTCCATATAATTGCTATCGCAATAAAAAATTTGGGGCAGCTTCACACTAGTGGTGCGAAGACTGGGCAAACAGCAAAGCTGGCGACCCCACCCAGCTTTATCTCGGTTCGGCCAAGTTTTTGTGAGGTTATGCTTCGAGACTCGGCCACGTTTTGCGCAAGATCACCCCGGAATCATCGACAGCCCAAGAAGCAACGAACACTCGGTCATTAAAGTATCTGGACGCTCAAACGCTTTTGCTCGGTTTTGCGGGCTCGTAATTAACTCCGGATCTTCTGCGCGAATCACCGACGTTACGCCGCCGCTTCGGCGGCGCGATACTCGGGATCGGACCGAAGTCGTCTCACTCGCTCTCGAGTAGCGGCGCGGCGTCTTTTGCGCCGCGCTTCCTCTTCTTCGGGAGTGACGCTCTTCGGCCGCCCCAACTTCGCGGCGATGTGCTCGGCGCGGAGACGGCGGGGCTTTGGCGTCGTCGCGGCGGCGACGCCGAGCTTATATATCCAGTGGATCAGCGCAGTGACGTCACGGCTTAGCTACATGCCTGCGCAGTCGCGGCAACCACTTCGCACGGCGCGGTGACGTCAAGGCTCGGCAGAGCTATATAAGGCGAAGCGATGCGGGGCGCGCGATGACGTCACGGCTCACGCAGCTGTGGCGAGGCTCGGCGCTGTCGGCGCAGCTGGGGCGAAGCGTTGCGAGGCGACGCATGGTGACGTCATCGCCAGGCGGAGGTTTTGCGGTGTACACTCGACGGACTATCCTCGAGCTTAAAACAGCTTCGCTAGTTCACAGGGGTATGTGCCATTGTGCTTGGACCCTTTCTGCCCTACCTCCAGGATCGACCAACAATTTGTGTTCGCACTACGCGGCCTAACCAAGAGCTTAAACAGCTTCGCTGTTAAAAAAACAGCTTTTCTTAACAGGAAGAGAGTGCTGTCACCCAGCTCCATCTTCTGGGACTGGCTGTTTGCAAATGCAGCCGCTTCATTGCAATGCGAGGCATCAAAGGGTTCTAGGTCACGGACGGCGCACATTAAATCTTGCATCGTGATGATTCTAATATTTGAGTCTTGGTCGTCGTGCAACTTTAATGCCACACCCTCAGCGTTAGGTGTCCTTTACTGAAACGTCCATTTTCCTGAAGATGCGCGCACAAAACTCTGGAACCGCCATGTTGTTTGGAGGGCTCATACGGTCACTTGCGCTCCAAACAACGTGAGCTGAGCACATTTTATCAATTTGTACGCCGCTACACAGCTGTATTATCAGCGTAAATTTAAACGCAAGCAGAAAAAAAATAAAGAAGGCTGATCACAATGCTTTTTCATGCAATTACATGGGATGGCGACTTAGAAGCGTTCTGTAATCGGTGTAGTCTCAAATATACTTGTTGAAACCTGAATCAAGCAACTTATAAATGTAGGCGAACGTAGAAGCGCCACAATGCATGTTAGTCGTTTTAGACTTGTTCGCATCTGAATATACTGTATGCTGATAGAAGGCTAACGCTGTACGGGCGTACGGGGCGGACGACACGAAACTGAGGAACGAGCTGAGAAAAGCTAACGCTTTAAAAGGGAAAAATTAAAATGCCACTCAGGCAGGGCAACTGGCCAGTCCAGGCTACTAACCCTATAGCTGCCTGCATGAAACGCAGGCAACAAAAAATCAACAATATATGGAGCAGCGCACGACGAAGTTGAAAATCCGAGGGTGGTGCTGGGAATTACGTTTAGCATTATAATCTATATATATATATATATATATATATATATATATTTATATATATATATATATATATATATATATATATATATATATTATCTAGAGCTTAGACGGTTTAATCTGCAATAAGCACGTGGCATACGTACAAACCCATGCCGCGAATAAAACCTGGCACGCGCAATACAAATTCCAATACATTTGAACTCATAACTTCATCAACTCTGGAGTGAATTAAAAAGATGAAAAGTTCAGGCAGCTGTTATGCTCTCCTCTAAATGTAACGTTGGCACACCAAGAGCCGATGTTACATTGACAAGCGATAAAAAAAAAAAAGCTGTTGATAAGTTCGAGAACACGCGCAATAAAAATAAGAAAGCTATGCAGATCCCACGCATTGTGGGAATCAACGTTATGCGACGCATTTTGCAGATAGCTGGCTATCTACCATCGTTTAAGGTTCCTCAAAGTGTCACTGTAGGGGCTCAATATGTCCGTGTAAGGCAAGCACTTGTGTGTGCGACGCAAGCGTGCGTGTGGCGACAACGGCAATGTGACGGCACGACGACTGCGATGACACGACGAGTGAGGTATCGCCCTGAGGCGAAGACGCATTAGACAACAAGCTGTTCAGTTATGGTTGATACTGAAAGGGGTGTATTGTCACGTGGCATCTCACACCGCTCGATGCCACAGGGGAGAGCGGGGGACACTGGTGGCTACTATGCTACATGACGTACGTGTCGACCGTCTCAAGGCGGTAGCTTTCACGGGTGAATAAGAGCGGTGAAACTGTTGTGCGCTCGTGTTATGAATTCGTCTGTTGCCTAATGCGTAGAGAATCTTGATCTGGGGTACCTTGGTTCAAATCGTTCCATTAGACACGCAATTCTCTATTGAAGAAGATTCAAACGAGGAGAGGCAGGCACCTACCTATACAACGAAGTGCCTAAGAGGCAAAGAATGTTTCACATTAAATGAGCTACTCAAAATGAATGTGACGTATTTCATGAGGACTAATCAGAATCTAAGTATTACGCAGCCAAACGATACCATAGGCTGAGGCGAACTGTTCAAGCCGCTCCTTACGCCACAGTATGATAGCAAGAAAAAAAAAATACCGGGGGATGTATGACATATCACAGAATTCATATGTTAAAGCTGAATAATCTATGAGCCAAGTAAAAACAAGTCTATGAGCCAAGTAAAAACAAGACGCGCAGAAACCTTACTGTCATAATAGATTATAAATTACAGTCCTTAATTCGTTAAATAGAAAAAAAAAACATTCCACTTGATTTGAAATATTTGTAAATAGATTATGTGCACATGACTCTTGACAGTGACCCGAAACCTGAGGTTTCTATTCTTTTCTAAAGCTACGAGCGTGTCAAGGGACCCGTTGATTCAGGTTTATACCTCGCGCTTCATATTACCAGGCTATTGAGAAACCGTTGAAATAATTCATTTTCTGAATGAACACTTTCGTTATTCTTATCTGAAAGTTAACTTTGAAGTATACCGAAATGTCTTTACGCGGTCAAGTGTTCGGCGTAACGACATAGAAAGTGTACGGGAGTCGATTTGGCTTGAAGTCAGCCTAGGGCGCTGTGAAAAATTGTGAATTGGAACTTTCTATGAACTGCCGAACATTTCCCCTGTCTTGTTTGATGAGGTCGTCTCTTTTATTGAAAGTGTCTTATCATCCCACAGCAAGCACAAGGCAATCGTTCGTAGTGATTTTAATACACCTGGAAAAGATTGAAACACACTAAAATATTCTAATTACAGTCATTACATAGAGAACATGCAGCTATGTTCGGACTTTCTGTCCTTCTGCTCCCTTCAGCAGCATAACTTTATCGCCAATTCCCGCGGCAACGTCTCAGACCTTTGCTTCTCGAATGATTAAGTTATAGATGTCTCTCGTTCAGACATTTCCCTTGTGCGTCCCAATAAGTTTCGCCCGTCGCTAAAAATAACTGCCTCTGTGTCAGCCCTGAGGCAGAGTTCTTCCAGTGGCATAAATGAGGTCCTCTCGCTTTGCTTTCAAGCTTGGTGATTAGGTTGGTTTATATGATTTCTTGTCCACCACCAATTGGTCACTGGTCTCAGACAAAACCAATGTTGATGACAAAGTAGATCAATTTACGAAGCTTGTTTTGAGCAGTATGCGCCAATACATTCCCAAGTACAGTCCTAGACGCTCTAAATATCCCCACTGGTTCTCATCTGAACGTACATCTGCCCTAAAGTATAAAGATCGCGCGCACCGTAAATCCAGAAGTCCTGTGCCTAATGAGTGGAGCGAAGAATTCCGCTTTTTTAGGACTCTCTGCAAACGCCTCGATAAGCGGGATAATAAATCATGCATTTCATTCTTGGAAAAGAACATCTACGACCGGCCGGAGGAATTTTGGATGTATATCCGCAAGCACTCTACTAAACGTGGAGAGTGTTTTCGCCTGATCGACTGTAGCGGAGTAGAAGTCCATGCAGTCGCGGACTGTATTGCTGCCCATTTCTCTCCTTATATAAAATTTCAGCTTTCAGCGCTGCTGTCAGTCGGCAGCACATGGCGGTTCCTACATCTAGTGCTGTGTTGTTTGATGAAAAGCTCATCAGCGAATTCCCTAAGCGCTTGAAGCCTTCCCTATCATGCGACCCTGATGGCATCTCCTCCGCAATTCTAAAAGCTTACGGCAGTATATTTGCCCCAGTATTGACATCTATATTTAATAACTCTTTCAATACTTGCACTTTCCCTCACATGTGGAAAACTGCTTGTGTTTTTCCTGTTTTCAAGTCTGGCTGTAAAACTGATGTCTCAAATTATCGCACGATTTCTCTTCTCCGTGCCATGTACGTCTAAGATTTTTGAGCTTGCTCTTCACAACATATTGTCTTTCACTGTGAAGAATTCATTATTTCGAATCAGCATGAATTTCTCACCAGCCACTCCACTATCACAAATCTCGGAAGTTTCACGACACAGATCTCCGCGCCGGTACTTCAAAGGAGGCAAGTTGAAACCATTTACTGTGACCTCAGCAAAGCTTTTCAGATGGTCGGCCACTCACTTCTAATCAAGCTTACGCACTTTGGTATTGACTCGTCAAGTGTCAATATCTTGCACAGTTATCTTCTTGATAGCTCATGTTATGTTAACGTCAATAGCCAAACGTCTTTTTTTTTTTTTTTTTTTTACATGGCAGCTAGCACTCTGCAGTCTGACCAGTTTTCTTTTTCTAAATTGTGCAAGGATAATATCCTCAATTTGAATGCGGTTAAGGCCAAAGTCATGACTTTCACACTCAAAACGCAAACATTTATTTTTCCTATTCTGCAGATTCTGTACCATCGTGTAAGGTCTGTGAGATCAATGATCTCGGTCTACTTTTTCATACAACCTTACACTTTGCAGCTAACACTAAACGCGTTGCAATGCGGGAAATGCGCTCTCTTGTCTCCGTTTGCAGACTATTGAGAGAATTCAACTCTCCTGCACCCTTCCGGAAGTTGTACACAACAATCTCTTCCTTAACTCGAATACGCGTCGGTCATCTGGAATGGCATTTCTAGATCCAACAGTGACATTATAGATCGGGTCCAGAAAACGTTTCTAAACATATATCATCCCAGTGTTGCTAACACGAACACTGGCCTTTGTTCTAGCACTGTTGGGTTATTGTCATTGCCCTTACTTTGCTGCCGACGTAATAGCGCTGACCTTTTGTTTCTTTTCAGATTCCTTCACAGTAGTCTCACCTGCCCCGAACTCCTCAGTTCTATCATGTTTCGCATTCCGTGCAAGGTCAACAGAGAACATAGACCTTTTCATGTTCCTGCCTGTCATCACCAACACTCAACCATCCACAGAATACTGAGTCTTTATAATGCTTATTTTCATGATCAATATTTTTCATAACCCACTGTTCATAGCTCTAACTCTTTTTGAAACTGTGCGTTGCTGTGTCATTGTTTCACACATTGTTCAACTGCCCTTCTCCACCCTTTTCTTTTGTATTCAGCTTGCGCCTTATTGTATGCACTCGCTTCTTTTCAAGATTGTTATTTTTATTCATTTTTTACTTATATTCCCCTGCCGTTCTTTTTTTTAAAGTATGCGTGCGCCAGCACTCAGACCTCATGGTTGTTCCTGGGCGCAGCAAGTAAATGATTGATTATTATTATTATTATTATTATTATTATTATTATTATTATTATTATTATTATTATTATTATTATTATTATTATTATTATATTATTATTATTTGATAAATATACCTTACGGTATCTTCATACATGTGGAAAGCTGATAATATTTTTATGAACTCTGCAAACAACCGCTGTAACAAAGAACAGTGCAGTTGGGAAGGCCCATTTATTGATTACGACCTGTTCTTTAAGCAAATTATTGTAAAATTATCCTTTATTAGCCCTACACAATGTTTCATCTGTGGTCACCAGCGTTACGCATCGTTGTACACATTCATTTGCAGTACACGATGGTCTCCTTCTTCGGCATTCTGTGCAGCGTAGCGTAGGACGAAACGGTGAATCTCCTCAAGATACGTGCAGCGGACTACAGCGACGAACGCCCCCCGCAACATCGTCAGCGCAGGCGGTGGAGAGATATGACAGCGCCACCACTGACCACCACAAAGCTCTCGCGCGAGAGCATGTACTAGGTCTGGCGTTCGTAGGTGAAAGTGCCTCACAACCCTCTCCCTTACCTTCGGAGTCATATCTCCGACGCCGGTAACGCCGGCTGCGGCTTTTCCGAGAGACGTCAGTCGGGACGAAGGCGCTGGCACGGGCCATTCAGCGAGCGCGGTAGGGACTTATACAACGAGCGCTCTTTCCTTCAACCTCCGGCGCTCGCCCGTTGCCCTTTCCCTCCGGCGAGATACGCGACCCAACCATGCAAGACGGTAGCCAAAAAAAAAAAGCCATTCGCTTTGAAATTCCTTCCGGTGGGATGTACGCGTTATGATCCCGCCACGTGTCTCCTCCCTACACTGTCACTGCGCTCCCGCTGGCAAACCTGACGCCGACCCGCAAGAGTCAGCTAGCACTGCAGCACAGGGCAGCAATTAGAACACTCCTTTGGCTACCGCGCCAGTCACCGGTGACTGCATGCTTGGCAGAGGCCCAAGCCTGGCCCCCTTCTAGCCACCGTACCTGGCCCCTCTCGCTCCTCAAGCTGCGGCTGGGGCTCCTCCGCGTAGACAGACTGCACCACGCTCCGGAAGGCGAAACCCTAGTACACAGACTTCGGAGCCGACACTCCTCCCGGATCGGCAGCATCTGTTCACTATATGACAAGGTGGTAGGTCAGCCCCCCACAGCAGTAACGCCCCCCCCCCCCCCCTCACCTCACCAGCAGCCACTCGAGGTCCATCTCCAGCTGGAAAGCAATCAGAAGAAGAGGACCTCCACATGCGAACTAATACAGGCAGTCATGTCCAAGTTGTATGAACTAGATCTACGACTGCAAGTCTTCACGGACCGGTCGGTCTGTCCTCTCTGCCAATGGCTCGGCAGCAGCATCCTGCGAAGTTCCTGCAGCATCCTGCGAAGTTCCATCTGGCGGCGGGCTACCTCGCCGCACACCCACCGCAGCTGCCCATGGCCATCATCACAGACTCCAAACCAGGTCTTCAGGCACTACTTGAACCCGACCGACCGGGAGTCACAGTTGCCCTGCTCCTGGCCAAGCTCACAGCCATCCAAAGGAGTGGCACTCCCCTCTCACTTCACTGGCTTCCCTGACACGTAGGGGTAGCTGGAAATGAAGCAGCGGATGCAGCAGCCAAAGCAGCGTATCATGACCCTGTCGGAGTCACTACACCAATAGCTGCATCCGATTTCACGTGGACCGCAGCCCACCAGACACACGTGTGGCTAGCGGCGGCAAACCACCGGCCACTGCCCGAGCAAGGCCCTTAACAGGCAAGAACAAATACTTCTCCTACGTCTCAGGACAGGCAGCGCATGGCCTGCCACCAGAAAATACAGCGTAGGGCGCATTTCATCACCTGCCTGTCGGAGATGCGGCTCCCCGGAGACCCTTGACCACGTCCTGCCCATGCGCAGCCCTCGCTACACAACGGCGGGCGATGACGACCGCATATCATCGCCTCGGCCTTCCAGCCAACTCAGTGAAGGACCTGCTCATCCCCCGCCAATCGTCAGTCGCAGCACTGCAAGCCTTCCTCGAGTATGCTGCTGCGGCTGGACTTGCCACCCTATAGCCGAGCCTTGCGGTCTCCTGCCATGGCACAATGCTTGCAGCTGAACCTTTCCATACCTCAGCTACTTCTTCCCACTCCTTCTATATCTCTCTTCTTCTACCCCCCCTCTCCCCCCTGATGCTGAGCCATGCTCTCTTATGCGTAGCAGAAAATAGCATCTTCTTCCTTCCTCTGAACCACTATATATATATATATATATATATATATATTCTCTGTCACCTTACTAGGGTGGCGGATACGTTTAGGAGGTTGCGGGGAGAGGTGGCCCTTGCATCGGCGTCACGTGTACTTGGAAGTGGCCACACTTTTCACTGGATGCAGCATGCCCAAAGTAATAGAAGCAGTTGTTCATCACTGCTTGTCCAGTGTCATATGGACTTGTCCAGCCTCGCAAGCCGAAAGCTCCCGTCTCCTTCTGCCTCCGCTACAGTACCACGTCCAGCTAATATATCGCTGGGTACACAACACATGCCGCAAAAGACTGCTTGAATTAATGCATGACACAGGACTCACAGCCCACATAGTATAACACGTATCAAAGATTATGCTTTATTGCAAGCTACTATCGAAATGAAAAAAAAAAATAAATAGGACATCCGAATCTTTACGCTGAAATTGATGATCGAGACATCATGTTTCAAAAAAACATTTGTAATTTCCTTATTTGATACTACAAATGCCAAAAACTAATCTGACCCATCGACGCGATAATCTATAGCTACCAAATCTGCAGAAAGTACAGCATGTCACTTTACGCACTCAAGGAAGGGTTCATTGCTGCTTTTTAAAGACGTTAATTTTACATGCTCAAATAGGTTGCTACACGCCTTTTAACATGGGCCGTCATATTTGTCAGATAATTTGTCACTTTTTCAGATACGAACTATATGATGACGAGACGTTTACTCAGGAATAATGGTGCTTTGGCCTGTACAAAAAATAGCTGCTCATCAAGCAACCATATTGTAATTGCCTTTGGACACTCGAAATTTTCCTTTAAAAGATGTTAACAAATTCCGCTTTGTTGTTGAGCACGTATTCATGGGTTTCACGTTCGGCTGTGAACCAAGAACTCTGAAGTACACTGTAAAAACCAGCCCTCACTCAAACAGTCATGTCTTCATCATTTTTGACAAGCCATCGGCGTCATTCCGACAAGACGTTTCTATCGCCGTCAACAAGGAGAGAAGGAGAGAGTTCCGAATACTACATGTAAAAGAAATAGAAAAAAAAAGATATAGCTCGTGATAATAACACGATTCAATTGGCTGCCGTGTGCAGTGCGTCGTGGTGTACGCCCTAAAAAAGTGACAGACTGCACTAATTTTGACGGTAACATGCATGGAAATAAAGCTGCCAAGATATTTCCCGTCAGTTACTGCAGCACTTCTTATTGTGTAGCCATGGTACAATTCACCGAGACAAGCCGTGACAATGCACAGTTCCTCAAGTTATTATCATCTGTGTGCCTTTTCGTTTGCTGCTACATGTATGCGGTAATCGGTCATCGGATGCCTGCTGAAACACGAGGAGTTGTCATGCATATTTTACATTATTCTGCAAAACTGCAGCTTTCTGTTGACGAAGCCGTGGTCAGAAAAGGCTGCGCACAGCAGAATAGTGCAGTCTTGAGAGTTGAGCGAATTGTCAGAAGTTCAATAAATAAACTCATGGAGATTTGTCATAAAGTCTGATCACGACACTTCACAGGAACTACTCTATAACTCTGTGAGTAACGTGCGCTTGCTACAGGATAATGTAATAAAGCCTCTCTTTGACCGTCGTTAAAATTCAACGTCCATCTGATCAGGCTCTTGAATAAGGTAGGCGAAATCCCTTGAGAGTTCAAACGATGCTAACATAATCCCATATAACCACGTCTGTGCGTGCCTCATAATCATGTCGTGGTTTTGGCACGTGAATGAAACCCCAGAAATGAGGGGGGGGGGGGGGGGGGGGACACCACGCCTGTGTAGAAGGAATTTGTTTTGCATTAAGCATTATGTTTCTTTGCCCTCATGCTAAATTCGGGCCCCGTATTTACAAAGAGCTCTTACGCTCGAAATAATCGTTCTCAAGAGGAAATTCCAGCCAATCCTGACGCTGGCCGTAATAGTAGCGGGGGTGGCGAGCCAATGGCAAAGAGCACTTACGAACGACACGCTTTGTGAATTCAGCGCCTGATGCTTGAAGGGCGCAATCTTACTTGTTAAAAAAATCAAATTGCGTGGTTTAACGTCCATAAAGTGCACAGTGGGTTTTGAAGGACACCGCAGTATGGGGCTCCGGATTAATTTTGACCACCTGAAGTTATTTAGCGTACACCTAAATCTATATACCCGAGTGTTTTTGCATTTCGCCCCCCATAGAAATGCGGCGGCCACGGTCGGGAATCAATCCCGCGACCTCGTGCCAAGAAGAAGAACGCCATTGCCACTGAGTCACCGCGGTGGGGTTAAAAAGAAGTAGTGAAATCTAGTGTTGACTACAAATATATAACTTGAATATATAAACACTCGTGTCAGTCTTCACAAACAGTTAATTATTGCTAAATTTAACATTTAGACATCCGAAAGATGAGAGTCGAAAAGTAATACTAAGCTGCCTAGTTTCACGATTTAGCTCATCGGATTCCATGGTCATCCTACCTCATCGCGAACCATCACAAAAGCCCGCTCGAACATCGGTAAAGCAGCAACGACACACTTGGGCAATAATGTCACAAACACGTTCTGCTTATTGTTTTTAGTGTTGTACATTTGTCCTGTCCTTCGTTTTTCCTATAACATATATCTCGTCCATACGCGCCTGTATAAGGGTAGCAGTGAAGCTATGCAGCTTCGGTAGAATTATCAGCGCATCTTTTTTGTGAACGTCAAGTTTTGTGAACGTCAGCCAGTTAGTTTGACTTCACCCAAAGCTACAATTTTACCTCAAGAGCAAAGCCTGATCTCACTTTACGCGTAACCGAAGAAAACTATTATACAAAAGCTTTGAGTTTCACATTGGACCGCTGCTTTCAATGCGCGGGCTTTCGTTCAGTGAATGCACCGGACCAAGATTCAACTCATGCGCTCGTATACTACTTATCAGTTATTCCTATATAGTATAAGCTGAAAAGCATCGGTGTTGTTTCTGTAGAAACGGGAAGTTTCGCTTAGAGAACGACAGCAGAAGAAGCGTTATTAGGGAACCGTGAAGATCAATCACTGTACACGATTCTCTTGTGCGATAGTTTTAGTGTCCCTGAACTACCTTCCGCTGTGTTTGCTTCTAATCCGCTGTGATTTTAATCGAGTCTACTTTGAGCTGCTTACGGCGAGCCGTTCAGAAACTAGAAGGCGCCTATTCTACTCGAAGGACTCCTCTAAGTTGGTCAACCATAACTTGTAGTAATTTTTATATATTATTTTTAGGAATGGTACGTGTCCGTCTTTTCTATCTTTGTCGCGAATTAGAGACCAAGGATCGTGTCATAAGTGCCCTGTTTCTCTAGCTGAAGCAAACGCTTGACGTTTCATTTGGCTCTGTCCTGGTACACACACCATCATGCTCAGGATACTTGAAAAAGCGAGACTGAAGCCCAGTGCAGTGAGCAACTACAACCATTGAATGGCCGTCGACAACTTAGCAAAGATGTTGCTGCAATATCTGTACAGCGCGGAGCGGCATGGTTCTTGTTCTACCTTTTTTCTTGCATGCCTCGAGGCCAAATATTTTGAATAAAATCAAGCAACCGATTCGTACCACCGGTGCCGCGACGCTCAAAGCGTCCTCTTTTACGAAGAATAGTTTGCTGGTCGGCTAGTTGGCGGGAGACATTGCGTGATGGAAGCACAACACACGACACATGTAGGAAACAGAAGTAGCCGGGACGGGCGTCCTCTCTGTTCATGACTGAACAGTCATTCGCGTGCCGGTTTGCGTGTAAACACAGTCTGTTTGCTTTTCAACAGGCTAAGCGCACTCTTGGATGCCTTCAATACGCGACGGATAAATATATATATGAAGACGTCAGATATCGGACTAACGGTTGCATTTGCTTCATTTCACGCGCCACGGGAGCGTCCGTCGAAGATGCACGAGCGCGACCGGAAGGTCCGCTATATACCGGAACGAGCGGCCGGAGGACAGGTTCCCACTCACCACGCCTCTCATGATGATCCTAGTCGGTGTCAAGCGGTGCGCCGATAAACAACACACGGCGGCGAGTTGGTGACCTTCGGCGAGGCGATCGAACCTCGAGAACACTTCAAAGGGGACGAGTTGCACGCGCGCCGCGCACTGCGCTGATACTGCTGCTATCGCTTGCGGCGGGACCCGGCAGAAGCGACTGGCATGCTGCGGTGGGACGAGCGGCGCTTATATAGCGGGAGGAGGAAGCGTCCGCTCCTCCAGCCGGGAACTGACCTAGAGAAAACTGTAACAGAAAGGGAAAGAGCCGACCCGCCGGAGCGCCGAAATAGAAGGCGCCGAACACACCGGGTGTGCCCCGCACGTCACTCCCGCGTGGGCATGCGTACACACACACACGCGGGAAAGAAGAGACCGCAGAGTGGTGCCGGTGCGTGTTTGTGTGTACGAGGAGTCTCTCTTGATGCTGCTTCTGCCTCCGCTCATCATGGCTGCAGCGCGCGTGGCTCTCTCGCTGGGCAGGCGCTTAATTGCCGCGTCAGTAGGAGGAAAGGACACGGCGGCGGCACTCTTCGTCTTCCCCGTCTCTTTCTTCTTGTCATTCTTCGCCTGTCATTTTGTAAAACACGACTCCCGCGACTTGCTTTCTTTTTCACGTGTTGCTCGCGGAACAGGCGCGCTCCGCGTAGCCCCACTTCTCGATAAACTGTTATGCCGGAAAGCACGCGTTGCTTTCGACCTCGACGCTCTCTAACGAAAACCTGAGTTCTTGTTAGCGTCCGGCTTCCGCATTCTTGCCGAGGCGCGAAGCTTCTTTGCAAGCCTTTGAAAGCTTGCGCGTATTCGAAAAGATGCAGGAAGGCATTCTTTTTCGCATAAAAGACGCGAACGGAGTGGATCCGCCTTGTGACTACGGTGTGTTTTTATCGCCCTGCATACTTCGTAAGATCACGCACTTTATCTCTTCTCTTTTTTTTTATATACCTCTATACAGTACTAACCTCGTTGGAGAGCCCCTTGATTTCGTGCTGACAACCCTGTGGTTTGCGCGGCGTAGCAACAGACATCTATTGACGAATGTAAAGAAAAGATAATGAAATTGATTTATTGATGGGGTTAACGTTCCCACGTAACCAGAGGGCTATGAGAGACGCCGTATAGTGGTAGGCAAGGGGTTAATTTTGACATCCCGTTTTTCTTAAATGTGACCTAATGATCAGTACTCGATCATTTCTACATTTCGTCATCATCAGAATACGACAGCAGCGACCGGGACACGCGCCCGCGACGTCGTGCTCCGGCGGGACGCCATAGATATTGAGCCACTGTGACGGTAAAGAAGTTTAAGTTAGAGGCTGCTATGAACAGCACTATACCGTTAACCTCAAAGAAATTCCGTAATAAAGTAGGAGGAGGAGGAGGAGAAAAATAAGGAAGGAAAGGCTGGGAGGTCAACCAGACGCACGTGCGGTTTGCTACCCTACAAGGGGTAAGGGTTTTAAGATGTTCTTCGGAGTATGTTAAACCCATTAGACAGCAGACCATTTCCAGAGACAAAGCTTCTTGGACCATGGCCCCACGTGTCGCAGGCTTACAAAGCGACGCGGGCGTTGCTACGATTCATGAAATCGACTGGCCTCATTGATCGATTGTGAAGCGATGAACAACCGCACGTGTTCGCACTGAGAATACCTTCTTCCCTCTCTCTATACTTTCTTACTTTTCATCCGTAATAACGCATGTCCTTAAATAAAGTATGAGCTTCTGCGTTGCGGAGTGGCAAAACTGAGCTCGTGTCAGCAACCATCTTCGATGGTCGATAACAATTGGCTCAAATTTGAGCAGAGGGGTCGTTGCGCTATTTTATTTGCTCTATTTTAATTCTTTGCTAATGTGTCACGATTATATCGCTAATAGTAGAACCCGTGAAGCAGTGAAGGGCAGGTTGTGCACACGTCCCTGTAACGAAGTATGGATGATTTGTCCGCAGGCCCGTCATACGATTTCTAATCACTGTCATTCAGCCAGGCAGCATCACTCCTTCACTAATACACCATGTTTTGTTTTCTTAAAGGAATGAGGGGGAGGGAGGGGGGTCAAGTTGTGAGATGCACAAAATAGTTGTTCAATAAGGCAAATTTTGAAGGGCTTGTACTCTATTATAGAACACTGTCTCACAGGCTACAGTGTTTATACCCACGGCTGAAGCTGTGGCCTCAAACGTACCGGAAAAAAAAAAGCACACATACACACACAGCATCCTCGGGCTACCAAACAGTTCTGATTATGAAAGCGCGGTTATGGAAAGAAATCTCAGAGGAAAGAGGCGAACGTACAGTATTTATTTCCACTTAGGTATTGTCATTGAGCAGTTGGCTTCGGCACAACAGCGACATTAGCTATAAGACCACAAATGATCGGGGAGAAGCACGCGTTACGTGGACGAATTCTGTATAGTGTCGAACGCGCTCATTCGCAGCGATGATGATGATGATGATGAGGTTGATGATGATGATATGTCAACGTCTCGCGGCGCAGAACGAACTGCGTTCTTGTTACCGAGGGGAGCGAGACTCGCTTTGAACGAGCGGCTGCCGTTATGCGCTGCCAAAGCAGGGGTTACCTGCCGAACAATTGATTCGAGAACTAAGTCGCTCGAGGCCTCGTTTTCTCGACGTGCGATGCAGACAGGAGGGCTGAAACGTCCCGTTGCCAAAGCAGTGCGTGCACGACAAGAGGAGCCTGCCGGGAAACATGGACGAGCAAACGGAGAATCGGGTCGCACAAGGCAGCTGCGACAGACTCAAGACGAGCGCTGAAACGACGAGATGACAAGCAAAGCGTGCGTGGCGCCGGCAGGATCGGTGAGACTCCCTGCAACAGCGGAGGCGCACGCTATATACGGTGTGATCATTTTAAAGCTTTCCGGAATTTTCGAAAATCGCCTGTGCTAACAGCATAATTCTTGTCATTGAGCTGGACTGTTCGAAGAGGCAGATATTACTTGCACGAGAAATCGAAACACATGTTCAACTAATTAACACAAAACGATAATTAACTTCTTAATTCGTTACTTTAGGCCACATACTGCAATTTACGGATTGTAGCCAGTGAGTTTGCGAGACACTTGAAATTAATTTCCAGGAAATTAATTTCGTTTTTTTTTCCAAGTTACTATGTAACAATGCATATATATTTTCACTATAACCTTTTTATTTTACAACTAAGCAAAATGGGGTAGCCGTCGCGAGCATACGATGACAAATACTTTTCAATTTATAGTTTCATTTAAATAAGTAAATAAATAATTAATTAATTCCAGTCGTATGAATTCATTTCGGTTTTTCAATTTCGGGATATCCTAGGTTCATACTGCGGACAGGAACACTGCTGTCTAGTTCCTCTGTTTTCAATACGCGCCTCACTGAGCCACTGGCGGCCCTGAGGCGTGTACGTTGTGTAAACTCGTTGACGCGTGTGACACAGAGCCGAGACTTGTTTTCCGGAGGTGCTCAGAATAATGAACACCCGGGAGAAGTACGTCCCTCTGATCAAGCAAACGTACAAGGAAGCAAGTCCGCAGGTTCGCACCGGCCTAGAAGATACTGGAACCTTCGGCGTAGCCGAGAGGATGCGCTGATGTTTGGTGCTTCCTGATTAACACCGTGATGGTTCTCGTGGAGTATTTTAAAGAAGCGCCTTCCAACGTTCTCTATGCAGAGTGGATACTCTTTACTCTATGCATAGTTGAAAGAAGTTACTGAAGCGAAGTTCGACCACCGAAGGAAGCGTTTAGAGAAACTGGGTTCAATTAACAGCAGAAGCAAAACAGAGTACATGAACCACAACAAAACCCCAGTTGAATGGACTTATTTACGACACGAACTAGCAAGCTGTGAGGAACTGAAACGATTCTAATGAGAAATGTATTATTCCCAAGGTGAATGTGGCTGAAATGGCGATGTTGCGATAGCTTTTCCGAGTGACAGGCAAGTTCAGAGATCAGAACAGTAGTCGAGGAATCGTAGGAGTATGCGACATTGCAGCGAAGCTTCAAAGAGGAAGACAATGGTTTAGGGCGAGTTTTGGGAACGGACGAAAGCTACATCGGCAAGAAATCAATGACGATTGACTCTACTGGCAAAAGCAAGCGAGAGTGACCTAAGAAGAGGAAGGTCACAATACGAAGAAGCTTAGGAAAGAGCAGGAGAGTGATAAAGCAGTCGGGGAAGCTCGTAAAAGACGGCAGCTCCCTTAGAAATGGGATATAGCGGACGGAAGAACAAGTTTATGATGGAATAAACATGAACGAGCAACTATAAAGTAAGTTGTTAGACGTTTTCATAAGTACTTCAAGTATCTGATCCAGATTTGTTTTTGTTACGGGGCATGTCAGAGCCTCATATGTAATTACTCTTGTTTTTGTGCCAGGGCGTCTGAAGACGCTGCCGGCGCTTCTCGAAGGAGACTGTTTTCGAACTGCGGGTATGTATAGTTTGCGGAAAAGGCTGCGCGTGGCCGCGTGGTTCAATGAGCGCACGAAGACATCATCGCTGTATAGAATTGACCCGTTTCTGGCGCTGCTCGGTCAACCTATAGACTCAGCGTACCGTCGATACTCTCCTTCGAAGCCTATAATTGTGGCTGGACGTGGCCTACACACCTCGATTCTTACATTACATGCCTTCAGACGCGTGTGTTTAGCTGTCGATCGTCTTACAAGAAGCACGCTGCCATTCATGCCATCGGTATAAATTAGTTTCGGTAAAAGATTTAGAATCAGTTCGGAAAGCCCAAGTTTTCGTTTGCTTAAATCAGAAGAGAAGACATTTGGTTCAGTTGCTTGCAAGGCGTATCCTGTAAATTAGAATATTTAATTTTTAATGGTCAGAGACCTCATAAATAATACTTATTAGCTTTTAACCTCCCAACACTACGTTGTGGGATATAAGGAACTACCGTGGTTATGTACACATGTTATTTTTGCCCTCCTGTGTTCTTAAGCGCTCGTCTAAATACAAGCGCGCTAGCCTCTTGGCATTCTATCTTGCTAGAAATACGGCTACCGCTCAACCAGATACTGCAGACTAACTAGCGCTCAACAGTGGAAGGTCAGAGACCTCGAAGTAGAACTAAATTAAAATTAAATTGTGGTGTATTTATAACGTCTCGAAACAGCAGAGTGGGTTATGTCGGACACCGTCGTGGATGGCTCCGGATTACTATTGACCACCTGGGATTGTTTGACATGCATCAAACGAACCCGTGACCTCGTGCTCATAAGCACAACGCCATAGCCACGGAGCCACCTCGCAAGCTAGTTTTCGGCGTTCAAACTTTACAAACTAATTTGTTCAAAATGTAATAACATAACTCTGCGCACCCATCTGTCAAAGCGTCGCCGGCAAAAATGTCCCGCTTTCGTGTAGCACCTACAGGCTGTATTGATATAATTTCAGCTTGACAATGCGCATGCGATTAAATATCAAAAGCCGACGCCCGTCCCTCTAGCAGACAGGTTACACCAGCACGATGCCGGGGTGAGTTGTTGACGAAGAGGAAGGCAGGATTGGTTTCGCCCCCGTGAATCACCCGGCAGAGCTTCGTGTTCGTCATGGTTTGGAGAACCGGAGCAACGCAGTTCTCATCCATGGGCAACGTGGTACGTCGTCTCGCTGCCTGGTCGCATCGTTATCATCAGGGAAGTTGCTGCAGAGCCAGCGCTGCCTTCAACATCGGGTCGTTCCAGTTTAAACGGCGTCTTACCAGCGTGCCTGTTTTAACGTTCGCGCACGTCTGAGCTCAAGCGTGCACAGTCCTGTCTGATGATCCCCTGATGCGAAGCATCAAGAGTCGAACACATCGGTTTTCACATGGGCCTCTCACACCGTGCGAAGCGGCCGTGCGCGGCGGTATACACAGACCGCGAATTTCAGAATGCGGACGTGATCTGACTCGCGTCAGCTCGGGCCCAATTCCGGTGCCGCCTGTTCAAATACGTGTAAAGCGCAGAAATGCTTTTCTGAGATAACTCCTGGGCCTATTTTAATGAAATTCGTTGCGCTTGAGAAACAAAAAAAATTCTAGTGACTGTTGGAAACTCCACTTTTATTTGGGGGCTGAAGTTTTTTACAGATATTTCTAAAAATCGGTACGTTGAAAAAAAAATAGAAGCACCAAGTTTACAAATCCGCAACTCTGCACCAAGAACCGATATCGCCGTTCTGTAAACTGCATCCGTTAGAACATCCGAAGTGAGCAAATTTCATATAATAATTTATATCTTACGAGAATTGGTTACAATGTATATAAAGGGTTTGCAAAAGTCCTACTCACGTAATAGCGGCGTAATTTAGAGCCATGTTCAATACATCAGCTTTGTCCGCTTTAGATGTACTATTAGAAGCAATTTACAGAATTTTGATTTCATTTTTATTGCCGAGTTACAGAGTTGTAAACTTGATAGTTCTGTTTTCTGAAAATTTGCGCTTTTCATACATTTTTATTAAAACATAGACGGCCTAAATAAAAAAATCCGCATCCAATAGTCACTAGATTTTAATGCTTTCTTTTAAAAGCACATAGCGGCATCAAATTTGGTGCAGTGTTTGCAGAGAAAACGATTTGTCATTTCCCATGTATTAAGACAGGAGCCCCGGAGCCCAAGCTTCGTCTTAAGGCGTGCAATTTGTAAAATGGTGCAATTTACAAACATCGCTATACAATTTACAAAGCAACAAAATCAGTGAATTTTGGTATCAATGTGTGTCAGTGTTTTTCAATGATCAAACAGTGTTCCGGAATTTCGTAACGTTTCATTTAATTCTCCTTTTCTTAAACCTCTCACTGTCGGGTTCTTTCGGAGGCGACGCGGTCCCCAACGTCGGGCTTTTCTCTCGAATATTATAAAACGAACTCAACGCTTTATTTTTTGGTTGCGCAGAAATGAAAAAAAAAATATGGCGGGACAGAAACACAGAAACGTACCGGTACGTCATTGGTGCTGAAAGGGCTAAATGCGTCGCGTGCTGTGGCGAATGCGAGCTATAATGGTGGCACGGCGGCGTCTGAGCCAATGAAGAAGGACTGAACGAATAGAAAATATAATGGATCGTTCCTGAAATCTAATCCCCTAAATACGACTAACTTAAATTCTGATTGGCAGTTATATATGACTCGCACTTAAAAGGGTTGATTCGTACTAAGTGTTTCGCCTAGCACGCCTCATCAGACACGATGTAATAAATAGCGTCTTAGCTTAATACGTCTCTTAGAGCCCTACAATTTAAAGAAGTGTGTTCTGCAAAGTCTTCATTAAATACTTTGTGTCATTTCCTATAAAACTGAGTGGGAAATTTTTACTATTTAAGCACGCGATCGTCTTTTTTGTCTGCTCACACAAGCCCTGGCAGGCGCACGTACGCACAGCACGAGCACACAAACGAGATTGACAAACTTAAGCCATTTTCTCATCAGCGTTCAACTTCCGTCTGTTAACACCAGTATCGCCTACCCAACCGTGAGAACAATATGGAGGTGTGATATCAATTTCAGGGAATATATACTCGAACACTTATTCTTTGCAGATGCACTGCAGCTAACATTCGACCATGAGTTGGGAACCTTTGAGAAACAAGGATAACAAAAAGTCCACTGCAGGTTTAAGAAACTCTCCGTGGGTTACAGCATCCGATGAAGTGTAATCGGGCCGCAAAACAAACGCAGCACGCACGAACTGAGCCGACACATTTAATGAGACAGAGCAAGATGACGCTGCTCGATCTTTCCTTGCATGTGCCAAGCGCATCTCGGCGACGAACACCTCAGACGACCGTCCTCAGAACACGGCTGTCGACTTAGCGGGCGCTTGCAAGGAAATGCGTGGCAGCACTTTCTCTAAATGCAGCCGTTTAAGAACGATCACCGAGTGTCAGGAGTCGCGGCGTCGCGGCAAACGTGCGCCTTGCCTCGGTATAGCCAATCTGTATCCACTACGTTATGTTCAATGGCACCCTGGCTTCGCTTAGAAATGAATTGTGACTGTTCTAATAACTCCCGCTGATTTCTAGAACTTTCACAGAGACTTTACACGACATATGTGCAAAGTCTTAGTTCCCTAACCCAATCTAATTGTCTTTAGCGATCGTCTGAAACTCTTGTACAACATGTCGCGATCTTGCACTGACGCGCGCAAGACAGTGACGGAGTTACCGGACACGAAAACTCGTGAACTAGCGTTGGTGTCACTTCGCGAGTGTAAATTCTCACATCACAAATCGTTGCATCCAGTGTGTGTATTATATTTAATGCTAAGTGGTTTAACAGTATATACAATGTTCGTTCCTCTGAGCACCAGGCTTGAAATGTATTCTTGTTGGGGATTGTACATACTTTATATGCCAGTTCATTGAAGAATAAAAGTGGGCAGGAAGGGTAGCCTGACATATACACAGGGTGTCCCAGCTATCACGCAGCACGATTTAAAAAAAGAGGAACGGCGTTACGCGAAGCAGACCTAGTGCGTATTGTTTCCAGTAGAGTGGAGTAGCCGCCAGTAATTTCTTTGTTGCTGTGATCTAATTAGCTAATTGTAATGAATTATCTAACTCGAGAAGTACTGTCCTAATTGTCAAAGTGTCAATGAGAAAATTGTAGAACAACATGAGAAACTACCGGTACAGCTTTCTGTTGCTCAATACGTGCCAGATAAAAGTGTTTTTCCGAGCATGAAAGAAGCCCGCGAATACACGCAAAGTGCCTCGAGCTACCAGTCGCGCGGCAATTCTGCGTGTATTCGCGGGCTTCTTTCACACTCGGAAAAACACATTTATGTGGCACGTATTGAGCAACAGAAAGCTGTATCGGTAGTTTTTCATGTTGCTCTACAATTTTCTCATTGACACTTTGACAATTAGGACAGTACTTCTCGAGTTAGATAATTCATTACAATTAGCTAATTAGATCTCAGCATCAAAGAAATTACTGGCGGCTACTCCACTGTACTGGAGCACTAGGTCTGCTTCGCGTAACGCCGTTCTCCTTTTTTTAAATCGTGCTGCGTGATAGCTGGGACACCCTGCATACGGTAACTCTTCTAAAGGTGTTCAATTTCTCATTTTTATAGGTAACTGGTACTTCTTGTTCTGAATAATATTTCCTGGATAATGGCAATGTTTTAAATAATGGTAATGTGCACTAAATATTGCTAACATGAGCCTCACAGTATCTGATGTCTAAAGCATACATTAATCGAAGTGAGACTTACAGGAGCCAGCTACATCTAACTGCCGCGACAGCTGGCACGTTACAGCATGCATAACATGACGGCCGGTGCTGAAGTGTACCATTGATATTGCAAATTTTAATAACGTCAGTGCTATCTTCAGACCTAACGAACGATAACCAAAGCGTGGCTCTTTCTAAAGATCACCTCTTACATACAAAACTATGAAAACGTGCACCCTTCACAAAGGTTCCTGTTTTCGGAGCGTAGAAATGCTGTCATTTAACGAACTTCGGGTGTACAGCTTACTTCGAAAGCCAGATCAGACGTTCTGCCTCGTCTCCCCATGGACATTTGGGCCTGCACGCAGAGAGCGTAATTGGCCCTCGACTTCACCAAGTGTGAAAATGCACGTGAGCTGAGTGGCTGGCAAATCCACCCTGCATTGTTCATTAATTACATTGTACGCCCATGTTTCATGGCGCCTAAGCAAACGCGCTATCTTTTACCGCGAAGGCACGAACGTAGCCCTGCGGAGCTAGCAAAAATATCGCCCAGTAGCTGTTTACAATAATTCACAAAGACTAGCGTAGATCGCTCTAGTGATAGCATCATGTATCTTGGCTTTGTTTTCAGTCTCATTCTATCAAAGAAAGGCGTCATCGAAGTTCCTTGCTTCCCTTGGCTCTCAACTTCTCTGGAAATCTTCGTGCTGCTATTCTTCAATGGTGGGCGCTCCGATTTGACTGCACAACTTGTTAAACACATTGTTTAACGTGATGATGATGATGATTTATTGGCATCCCCTTTGAAACGGGGCGGCGACAAACAGTCACGCCTGCTTGAGTTATCAGGTATGCTATACATGCTTTTTCATTCTAGCATTTTTGTAAACATCTCCCTAATTTTTTTTCTCTTTCTCAAAACTTCTCTATTTACCTTGTACCGCTACCTATGCTTGGAGCGGATCCGGTCGTATCAATCTCTTCCCTGCTTTTTTTTTCTACCAATACTCTAATCGTATCTCGCTTATCTCGACTGCTAACCGGCCTGATGCTCCTATCCACTTTAAATCTATGCGCTTCTGGAAAGGGTACGTTACCACTGGGTGAATTCCTTCGCATTCCATAAGTATGAGCTGAGTGTTCTGAGGATTTTTGCTGCAGCATGCACATGCCTCATCTTGCGGGGAATACTTGTTCCGGTTTGTTTTTGCCCTTAGGCAACAAGCTCGAGTCTCATATAACAAGGCACTGCCTTATTTAACTCACAGCCCTTGTTTAACTCCATACTGCCACCTGGTATGGGGCTATATGACTATAGAGAACTTAGTCAAAATACACAAAATACAAAAAAAAAGTTGTTACGTGCATGGAAAATGTGCCATCAAGCTTCCATACTCAGAACTTATTCATTAAATACAATGTAAAGCCTTTTTCCAATATGTATGACTATCGCCTTTGCAAAGTCATACAAACAAGAAATAAAGAATAAAATAATTTCTTGACGACAACTCGCGAATCTTCAAGAAAATGCTACAATGAACCATACACGCAACATTGAGCAGTGGATGGTTGCAACATTCAGAACATACGTCCATTCGAACGCAACAAAACATACTTTTGCGACTATTAAACAATTTACACAGTCGATCAATAAACATTAAAACCTTCTCTTTTCGAGAAATACCTAATATTTACTAAAATACCATACTTTTGTAGCGTTGATAAGTATAGCACCCCCCTTACTTTTTTTATGACGTTACACTAATTTTTCCTTCTTTGCTTCTTGTTTTAATTGCCTTGGTGTTTATTCTGTTTTCTGTGTAATATTGAATTGTCTTACCCGGTCGTTATGTTACATTTCCTACATTTCGTAAATTGCACTCCTATGTTACATTTATATGCTCTATGTTGTGTGTATTGATCGGAATTAACTACATTCTATGTTAATTATGTTATTTGCTTTTAACGTGCACGCAATTTTAATTGCTACTTGGTTATTATGTACTATATATTATGTATTCATTTATTATGTATTACGTGTATTATATTAGGTACTTGTTTTGTCGCTTTTTTGTACGCTGCCTTACTGCCAGTAAAGGCGAGCCCGGGGCTCCGTCAAACTGTCATCTGTGAGAGCTTTTTTCTGTTGGGCCTCCCGCATCATGTGAAGCCTACTTGACGCAAATAAAGTTCAAAGTTCAACTTAAATTTAAGGACGCCTGCAGCGAGATTTTTTAAAGACGATGGTTGTTTCTGTCGATTCACTTAACGGTGGCGTCAGGCGGCTGGAAGAAGGAAATAAGGGGTGATAATTTTTAAGTTGCCGTAATTTTTTAAAATCATCTGTTGCAGATAACATAATTCTTGTCCTCGAGCTGGATTTTTCAGAGAGGCGGACATTACTTGCCCGAGAAATCGAAAAACATACTCAGCTAATTAAAAATTTACTTATTAACTTCTTAGTTAATCACTTTAAGGGGCGCCCGTATTTCAATTTACGTGCAGCAGCAGGTGAGTTTGCAAGGCGTATCCAGTTGGAATGAATTTCCAGAGTGACACCAGTTCGGAGAAATGCGCCATCAAATTCCCAGTAAAAATGCGCTGTTCCACGTTTTTAACAAAACGCTCTCTTATACATTGAAGGACAAAAGTAACTGGAACGCCCATGTACGTATTTCATCCCACATTTTGAGAAATAATATATTGAAACTGGTGTCATCTTAGAGATTCGTTTCAAGTGGATACGTCTTGCAAGCTCATTGGCTAGAATTCCTAAATTGCAAAATGTTCTGCAATAATTAAAATGTTAATTAACGAACTTTTGGTCCTTTTTAATATGTGTTTCGTTTTCTTGTGCTAGTAATGTCTGCCTCTTCGAATAATCCAGCTCAGGGACAAAAATTATGCTATCTGCCGCAGGCAATCTTTAAAAATTCCGGAAAGCTTTTCACTCGTAAGAGCTCTTAGTGGCTCGTCACATTCGCTAATTTATGCCTGTTATTACGAATGGACGGCCCCTGTTATTACGAACCACTCTACAAACTGCTTTAGGAATGCGGGCCTTCGTGGCAATCGCCCTTGTTGAAGCAGCAACGAAATACTGGAGGAGAACACGCGCGATATATTGGCTTCATCAGCGTGAAGTGGACTGCTACCTCAGCGATCTACACCGGTGCACGCAGTGGACACGTCAGCTTCGGGTATCGTTTCCTCATGAGCCAAGAATTCGTGAGCAGCCAGAAAACAAATTTGAAACACGTTCTAGGTACGGCCATGTTACCCCACACGAGTACAAGTTACTCTGAAGTATCAATTATAGCATCCCGGAACATTAGTGTGAATGTGGTCGCCGTTGTTACCAGATTTCATAGGGGAGACCAATTAGAGTATGTGAGTTGAGCGAATGAAACTCAAAATAATATAATGTTTACTTCGTATAATATAATGTTTACTTCGTATAATTCGATTACTTCGGCGCACAGAAGCCATTGTTGAGTGTACCAACCTTTCAGAAGAGAGAGAGAGAGGAAATGCAGTAAGGTTAACCAGAGGCGAGTTTCCGGTTTGTTACCCTGCACTGGGGTGGGGGATACAGCGGTTGGAAAGATGCCAAAGAGACAGAGAGAGAGAGAGAAAGAAAAACAATTAAAAAAACAGGAACAGGTAGCAGAAAAGGCCTTCCAATCACAGGTGTTCACACAGGCCGGTCGATCTCAAGAAGCGCAGTAGCGCTTGCACGGCCGTCTGATGCGATGTGTCGCGTCGATGTTGCAGAATTCTTTGTTCCGACAGAGGCTGGTCGTTCAACTGCTTCAGCACGACCGAAACCGTGCTGTCTGCACTCTCTGCACACTGTTCTGCAGGCACTGGCAAAGACCATGCCGAATTGTTTCTGCGAAGATTACTTAGAAGAAGCGACGTAATAGGTTCAGGGTAAATACCATAAATCTTGACTCTGTGTCAGGTGCTCTGTGTCAGGTGCACACGCATGAGAATGCTGATCATATACTTTGATATCCTACTTTGACATATAGTGAAGGGTCACAAGTAGAACTTCTGTTGCACAAAAACCAAACATGAGGGATGTGCGAATGTTCAAAATTTTCAATACGAATCGAATATCCTTTTCGTTATTCGAATCGTATTCGACGAGAGTATTCACAATTCGAATTTCCACTTCACTTTAATACCTTAAAGACCCCTTGATAAGGGTATTACATAAGAAATGGAAATACATCAGTACATAACTTCGCATAATACTTAATTGAGCACACCAACAAGAAACAACATTAGGTAAAACACAAATACATAGACCCAAATAATTCAAACTACAAGGGCACGAGCAATTAAGTACGCTAAACATGAGCCACATCAGTTTCATTGTGAAAAGTGCGCAGTAGCCCACTCCATAAACGTAGAAGGGCAGGTGATGACGGAAATTTGGTGGGCCAGGTTGTTCCACTCAGTAGCAGCACGGTAAAAGAATGAGGCGGAAAAGGTAACAGTGCGCACGCGAGAGCGGCCCACTTGGAAAGTGTGCCGTGTACGATGCGATGTTCGGGCTGCGGGTAGGATATACGGAAATTGTGGAGTAGTCGTTTTTGTTCTAAAGGAAGGTGGGATAGGAGAGGTTATGGGAGCCTCGAGGGAGAACGACCGATGGAAATCGATGAACGGTTTCGAATGATTCTGCCGCAGAATAGCCACGATTGTTGCGCAGAGGCCGCATTTCCGGAGCGAAAGCACGAGGCAGATAACTTCGGCTGAATAACTTGCAGTCATTCAATAAGAAGGCCTCGTTTTTAAGCGGCTTGCGAAACCGTTCTCTCGATTTAGCCAAAGCAAATTTTTCTTTTCTAGTCTCACCTGGTTTGCATCGCTTTAGGACAAGTGAGGTGCTGTAGTGTCGCACTTTTTTCCTTGAACGAACACAGCACTCAAGGTGCATCTGGTGACGTGCAGTTCCCTTGTTCCATTACTGCAATGTGATAAGCGCTCCTGATAACTGAAAGCTGTTGTTTACCATGTGCATGCTCCTCTGTTGACCAGACGTTCAGTTTTGAGTGGCATTAGAGACATGTATCAACAAATGTAGATAGGTTCTTCGTTCATTTCTTTCTTTCTTTCTTTCTTTCTTTCTTTCTTTCTTTCTTTCTTTCTTTCTTTCTTTCTTTCTTTCTTTCTTTCTTTCTTTACGGAACGGGCATCATGGATATTTTATTCGGGCTGCTGCTTGGGGCAGTTGGTGGCGCATGGTCAGCTTTGTGTCTCGTTCGTGTGTGCGCTGCAAGTAGAAGATTATATAAATTGTATATTTAACTTTGTTCAGAAATGAGAAAATATTCGGTATTTGATTCGATATTCGAAAGTCGTTTTCGCTTGTATATTTGATTCGGTTCGAAAATTTCATTATTCGAACACCCCTACCAAAGATTAGTAATTCGGTAGACTAACTTAATTTAGTTTCTAATGACAGAGGTGTCAATAAGAAGGTTACATGGTGGGTTGAAAAACCCACCACGTTCGCACTAAGTGAAAAACCCACCCACGTTCGCAAAACGTTCGCGCAAAGTGGTTAGATAACTTTTGCGTTGTTCTGAAGGGGTAGGTTAACAACATGGTTTAACTGACGCCATGATGGTACAAAAAAGTGATGGTTAAAAATGAGCATGCTTTAGGCTGCTGTATCTCTTGTATCGCTCTCTCTTTTTCCTTACGCCAGGATGAGGGAAAAGTAAGCTAGATGGGGTACGAGGAAGCGTGAAATGCGTATTCCTTTCTTCTTCTTTTTTTCTTCTTGTTTCAGGGCCTTGCTTTTGTGGCCTACGACAGAATTGCGTCAGGGCTAGATTGCCTCAACTCCGACCTTTCTGGAATCGCTCTGTGATATTTAATTGCTACCCCTTTGGTGATTAAGTGGTTAATAAAAGTTTCATGATTACTTCATTGAAGTAGCTGATTAAGCAAGTGAACAAAACATTGACGCGTAACATAGGCAATGTAGTAGCAAAGCAAATATACTTCCATTCGCAGTATAACTCTTTGTTATATTGTTGACATTCAGCAGGGGCAGTTTCTACATGCGCGCCGACGTCACGTAGATAGATAGATAGATAGATAGATAGATAGATAGATAGATAGATAGATAGATAGATAGATAGATAGATAGATAGATAGATAGATAGATAGATAGATAGATAGATTTTTATTTATTTATATCAATCATTATTATGATTATTAAAAAATAATTAAATTGAGCGGTTAGACGGGGAAGCGTGTAACTGGCTTTGATCAACAGATGATGACGACGTCCACTCTGAGAGTATTTTGCCATGGCCTCACGTAGCACCATCCAGCACTTAACAGTAGATAGATTCTACTGATATTGTTTGACGTGTGGCTGACAGCGCCATGCCCCATCGGCGCTTCGCAATTCATGTGAGAGTTCCAGTGGGTGAACAGGAGCACTGGACAGGTGAACAAAACGACTCTCACAAGGGCTCGTGCCCATCTCAGTGGCACCGAGGAAGGAAAAGCGAACACTCGCGAGAGTGTTCTTCAAGGAGTCCGATTTGAGGCCACAAGAACAAGTTCTGGCTCTTATTTCATGTTTAGAAACAACGGCGTTCCGGATATGCATCAGCTAGTATGCTGTGCAGACCGAGTTTGCTAACCGAGGAGGAAATTACTCCTCACAACATTTTCCTCCGTTCATGTGCAGCCAACGTGCTAATCGTAATGATAGGTTCCTTGCTCTTCTAATAAATACGTTAATTCAAACACGTGATTAGGTATACTATATTATCACGTGCTTGCAAATGCTTTCCTGTCCAACTTGCAGGCATAGATGCCTCGAGTCTGTAAATTCATCACCTTTATTGACTCCGCCACCTTATACTGCGCGAAAAAAAAAATCTGCACTTTTCCGTAAATAAATATCAGAAGCTCTCCTTCCTGGCAACAAGGCGATATACACCGGTTCTTCCTTCATCGTAACGCTTTCCTCACGCTTCTCTATACATAAGGGCAACAAGAAGACACAGTATGTATCAGCTTCGCGCTGCTGCCGTTCTGCGCGTATATATATATATATATAAAAACGGCGGGTGGCGTTGCATTTTGCGCCGTTCCTACATACAAGGGCGACGGCAGCACCCGGACGACAAGAGAGGCGCCTCCGCTGAATCCGGGGCCACAGCGACTCCGCCGCCGCGGTGACCTCCGCCGCCAGCGTCGTGACATGCTCCGTGTGCTCGACAAGGGTGCAGCTGGTCCGGCGACGCCCCCGGCCTACGCAGGCGAGCGCGCGGCCAGCGCTTTTGCTGGCCCTCGGGCTGGCGGAACAGCACAGGCGGTGGCGGCGGGGAAGAGGAAGCGATCGGCATCGGGGAAGGGGGAATCCTGTCCCCTGCGCCGGTCGCCCGCCGCCGATGGAATTAGGAGTAGTCGGCGGGGGATCTCCGTCGTGCGGAGGAGGAAGTGTGCGCATGGGGCCTTAATTGGTCCGGCTCTCGCTAATTCGCCGTGAACACTAGGCAGCTCGCGTCTCCCTTTAGGAACTTCCGAAACAGCAGCCGCTCTTTTTCGCAGCAGTTCGGCGCGGTTTCGGCCGGCACCCGGGCTAAATTTAGCCTGCCATTTCTCGCAGCTTCTCTGGCAAGTCCGTCCGGCCTCCGGGCCGCAGCGGATGCTATGTTACCGGGCGGCCGACGCGGTGCGCTTCTGCAAGCCCCGAAGCGGCGGGATGCTCCCTCGCGATTCCCGTCGCCAGACGACGTGGAGCGAGCCGGGCGGCACGTGTCCCCGGACACCCTTCCTCTACCACGGCTGTTCGCCAGCCCCCTCGATATCTTGTCTGTTTGTTTTCCGCGCGTGTGCTATAATTGACTATGACGGAATAAGCTGCTCTCGCTAAACGAAGGTCACGAAAATATCCGTGTCTAGAGAACTTCCTGCGATCGCCGTGGTAAGTATTGCTGCTACTTTATCGCTTCCTTTCATTCGACCGTGCATGCTTACATCGGCCATGCCCTTAATAACATCCCGATCTAAATGCAACAAACGTAGAGACCGGGCATTTGTGTGTGAGACTTAAGCAATTATGTGCCACTCCTGATGTGATTCCGCACTCGGAGTCTTTGTACGGGAGTGGTTGGAACTATAGGCAAAGTGCCTTTCCGCGCAAGCGCACAATACGAGTATATGCGCTTCGGGAGCGGCACATGGCAGTATTTAAGGCTTCTACGTGTACGCCCAGCAAACAGGAAATAGATACAGAGAAGCACGAACTGGGCGCGGCAATGCTGGCAATACTGGAAATATTCGTACAGTACTGGACGAACAAAGTTTTGTATTTTAGTCAAAAAAGGTGCGTTGAAGAAGGGTACACGAAAAGCGAAATTCAAAAGTCAACCTTGAAAATTTCACGTTACATTTCAGGAACTGCACTTGCACAGGCAAATCCCGCAAGGCAAAACTCTTCGAGAAGAACAGGTTATCACACGAAACGATAGAAGCAATGGCCATTCATGACCGAGGTAGTGCCTGCGTCAGGTTTCCTTCGGTGCGTGCAGCAGAAAACGAGAGAGCGTATACCCCACGCACAGCGCGTTGCAGACAGCAACGTAACCAGACAAGAAAACAAGAAAATTTCATTTCTACTAGCCTTCTTAAACGCGAGTATTTTACCATACGCGTAAAATCATGAACCAACTAGCTTAACTTCGAGTTAACTTAAGGAGGTCGCACAAAAGAGTTTAGGCTTACATATAAGAACGAGTAATGCGCCAATGCACCGAGCTGTATCCATGCACGTTTTATTTATCCTTATAAAAACAGTGCACGTGAACGCTCAGCATGTGCGCTGTGTCTTCGATAGACCCGCGCTCTCTCGCACGAACCTCCGGCTCACGCACGTCCGCATTTTTCTTTCTTTCTTTTTTTTTATGTGGGGCACTTGCTGTGTAATACGTTTGAGCGCTGCGCTTTCGAAAACACGATGCTTTGCTCCCTTCCTGCGTAGGCAAGTGCTTGTGCCGTCCTCTTCATCGTGCATGCGTCGTGTCCATGTGTGCTATTTCATCGTAAATGTGTTAGGTAGCTCAACGCGTGCGGCGTAAATGAGGTGTTACATAGTTGGACGAATACTTCGCTTGTCTGAGTGCATTGCTGCTTCTCGGAGAGGAACGGAGTTAACAAGCAGAGTGAAGAAACCGGAGGCAACGAAACATCAGCAGTAAAGACAGCGTGGTCTTGCAGTTAAGCGCAACATAGCGAGGACACACGATTCCCCTAGCAGGTTTTGACATCACGAGAAATTGAGCAGCAAAACATTTTCCGGAGTGAACGGATATTGCATAGGGACGAATGCACGAAGCAAAATCTCCACAGCACGACTTCTCGTCACGCGAAAGCGTGCTAGTCAGCTAACCTCTGCTTTACCAAACAGGATTCGTTTCGTAGAAAGCAGTCGTACTGAATTGCATTTGAAAGTGATGTGCCAAACGTGCTGTTGTAGGTCTAAGTGACCTGAAGTGCTGAGTGACTTGGACTTTCGCTTGCATTCTGTGCAGCTGAACTAGCATTCTCAGCTTCCGTCCACGGTAACATTTTTGTCTATTGTCTCTGAGAATGCAAGAAACGACAAGGAAAAGCAGGAATAAACACAGGCAGGAATATATACTTGACAAAGCAAGAGACGCTTAGCCAATAATTGATTTCCATGACCGTCGATCACGCAGAAGAAAAAGGCCTTCAGCTTACTGGGGAGCACAGATATGCTAGTTAACGGTGAGACAGAACTAAACAAGGGAGTCAGCAACATGGTGCTTTCGTACGCGAGTGGAGCACACAATTAATTTTAGCAATTTTAAGAAATAGAAAGCGGTACATTTGGCATATGATGTTCTGGCTTCTTTACCGCTATATTTAAAAAAAAAAATCGGCGGCCCTTCCACTCCGTGAAGATGGTTAACCAGCGAAGCTGAAACGTGATGAATGGCTTATACCCCCTTAAGCAATGGCTTATACCCCCGTAAACGCGGCCTCCCCATTACGACGACAGAAGAGAGAGATAAACTTTAATGAATAAAACAAAGTTGGAGGTCCCGTGGTTGGGACCCCTAGTCCAGGGCTCCACTGGCACTCTACGCTGGAATGAGGAGTGGCAACGCCGCCAGCTGTGGAAGAAGACGACGACGAGGAACGTGGGAGCAGTGGCACGAGCGCGTGCCGAGCGCGAGCACGAGCGCAACCCGAGGGGCGCCAACGAGCCAGCTGCGGAAGAAGACGACGACGCTCGTGCCAGTGCTGATGATGATAGTTTTCTGCACACAGGCGATTTCGCCTGGCCATATGCAATTTCGCCTGGACATACAAAGCTTCGCTTTCAAAATATATTTTACGTTGACAGCAGAAGGCAAGCAACAAAGGGCGTCATACAAGAGATTAGTAAGCAACGTACTGTTCACTTGCCGTTGAAATAACGGTCTTTCTGCAGTTGCCCTTCCAAGGCGCCAATTTTTAAGGAACACAAGTTTGTAAGAAGTGGTTTCAGTGAGTGAGTGAAAGTGAGTGAGTGAGTGAGTGAGTGAGTGAGTGAGTGAGTGAGTGAGTGAGTGAGTGAGTGAGTGAGTGAGTGAGTGAGTGAGTGAGTGAGTGAGTGAGTGAGTGAGTGAGTGAGTGAGTGAGTGAGTGAGTGAGTGAGTGAGTGAGTGAGTTTGTGAGCGAGCAAAAAATGAGTGTTTGCGTGAGTAAGTGAGCAACCGGTTGTTAGATAGGCAGTTCAAAGTACTGCAGTTTCATTTAAAAATGTTTGCTTTTGAAGAAAAACTTGAACCGCCGCAGCCACCTGACCAACAATTTTCGCGTGGCTGAACTGTTCTGCTGCATTCAGAATCAATTATCCGCAACGGCGGTGCCCCGCTTAGCGTTTGTTTGTCTTTTTCTGCGGCGGCAAACCACTGCTGCCCGTTGTTTTCTCTTTTCTTATCGCTCCAATTTATCATCTGCGCTGTCCATCATCAGTCAAAGGCGTGGTGGGCGCTATTTTCAGTACGGCCGCCTGCTCAGTCGCTGCCACGAAACGGGTTTTTCTGTCTTCCTCTTAAGTAAACAAAGACATCTCAGAGCTAGCACGGCTTTTCTTTCGTTGTCGGAGTCGCAATAAGCCCACAGGAGATGGAATTAATTGAAGAAAATGAGCGTTGTGCCGTCATGTGTGTCCTTTTAGTGTGTGGTCAGCGCTCGCATATAGTAGTGCCAGCGCAAAAGCCAAATTGACGAGTCGCACAGTTGGGAACACGATTCAGTCAGCATGCTAAAGCGCTGCAGTGGCTTATTATACCTGTAAGGGAAGAGGAATACGGCACCGTACACAGTAGAGACGCCAAACGTGCTGCGAAAAGCAGCGAAGGAGTTTTCTTTTCTGAACGAACCATGACATGTACGATGAAAACAACAATTGGCCTTGCTCTCCAGCTCAATATAGGCATGTGCGTTGTCCTTTCATTCGAGCGTTAAATATTATGGGAAGGAAGCACAATAGCAAGACCAATGTATCGGTTGCACACTTATCAACATTTTAACCTTGGGCCGCGGTTGCCATGTGTTGAGCAGCCGGTAGGGTAGGGGAAAAAAAACGCGCGCTTGCATTTAGATATGCCCAACAATTTCTGAATCCTTTCAGCCGTATTTCACGGCCGCGCACCTTTTTTTCTATCCGCTAGAAGTAGCAGTGGCTCGCTAACGATCGATAGCGACATTCCTAACGTTTTCCGATGAAGGTCGTTTTATCGACAAGCCGCGTATGAGTTACAATCAGCGTTGCTTTGCGGACATGCAGTTCGTCTACGTGGCCAACCACTGGCAAAGAACGTAGGGAGACAGAACACAATCTGCATTTGCCTGCAGGGCAGGACGAAAGCGCTTCGTTCGCTTACTTCACTAGTCGAGCCTGGAAACTGTTAATGTGATACCGCCGCCGCGATTGCTATGGCCGGAGCGGAGTCTATAGTGCGAGAGGGTTGGATATTCCGTGTGTTGCTCGCCAGCGTGTTATGGGCGTATGTGGCCGCGCAGCGTGCTGTGTGTCACAGACCATTCCTCTCCTCGGTTTAACTGGCGTGTTGCGCAAATTGCACCGCTGCCCCGCGCAACATCTATGGGCAAAGAAACGAAGGCGCGGAGCATTTGTTGATATCCTATGCAGTCAACTAAAAGAATTTTACTGCCAACAGCTGTTGTCAGCTGTGGAATAGTCTGAAGGTTTCCGTCCACAGGGCAACAATTTCGGGCACATCTCATACTGAATTTAAAAAAAAAAACATGTCTGGGGAATCGAACAACCTCTCAAACGTCTAGAAGCCGTGTGCCCAAACGACTACACCACGTCCACTTTTTTCTTTATTTTATGAAAATATTGACACAAACCTATAGAGCGAGTTATGTTTTTGTTACATGGTAATTGATTCGCCTATGATAATTGTCAAGAGCCAAGACAAGAAATACCGCTCAAGCTCCCCGTACAGATGGTGAACCAGCGAAGCTGAAACGTGCGGCCCCGGTGTTAATCACTGCGTTAATCCTGACGGTACATTAAAGTATTTCTCAATTATTGGTTACGTCTTTGTGTTTTTTAATGAGGTTACATACACGTTCGGCTGCGACGGAGAAAGCGACGTCACTGACGGTATGCCCGCAGTCCGCCGTTGTCGCATTGCCACTTGCAATTCTTCAAAAAGAAATTGATTCAAAATTAAATCTATCCTTCACGTAAGACAATGAATGGCTCATAGCCCCTTAAGCAATGGCTCATACCCCTGCAAACGCGGCCTCCCCACAAAGACGACAGAAGAGAAGTGAAATTCTACGCTGGAATGATGAGCGGAAACGGAACCAGCTATGGAAGAAAACGACGAATTATAATACTTGAGAAGTTCAATAATTAATTAAGACTAATTATCGAATTAGGCGGAATGTAAAAATAATTTGAGCATCTGAGGGCGACGGCAAACATTACCTTGGTTCTCTCCAGCTACGTTGCATTTGCATATTTTTTTATGTTTGGCACAAGGTAAGTGAAACACCCTGAAGAATGCTTAAAGAGCGCGAATAGAGAGCCGCTCTATAGACAGACCACATTAGAACTGCTAGAAATTTTCTATAAACATTCTTCTATAGAATTTAGTACATATACGATGTAAATGCAACCTCTATAGAACTTTTACAGAGGGCGAATGGAGAGCCAGTCTATAGACAGGCAGTATTAGAAGTGTTAAAAACGTTCTATAAGCATTCTTCTATAGAATTTAGTACATATGATATCGACACACCCTCTATAGAACGTTTATAGAGAGCGAATGGAGAGCTTGTCTATAGACAAGTCACATTAGAAGTGCAAAAAACTTTCTATAAACGTTCTTCTATAGAATTGAGTATGTAAGATATCAATACACCGTCTATAGAACATTTGTAGAGGGCTAATTGAGAGCCAGTCTATAGACAGACCGCATTAGAAGTGCTAAAAACGCTCTATAAACGTTCCTCTATAGAATTTAGTACATAAGATATCAATACACCCTCTATAGAGCATTTATAGAAAGCCAATGGAGAGCCATTCTATAGAGAGGTCACGTTAGAAGTTCTAAAGACGTTCTTTAAAGAATACTTTATAGAATTCAGTACATATAACGTCAATACACCCTCTATTGCACTTTTATTGTGTGTGAAATGACATGTTTCTATAGACAGGTTGCTTTAGACTTCGTATAGAGATTCTATTTATTCTTCGTATAGAGCGCGAGTTCCTATAGAGTTCCTTTTGACTTCATAGGAACTCATTAGGAGTTCTAAAGGAACTCTAAATTCATTTTCGTAAGGGTTGCGCCGAGGGGCGCCAATGAACCAGCTGGAGAAGAAGACGACGACGCTCGAGTCATTGCTGATGATGATAGTTTCTGCGTACAGGCGACGGGCGGACGAATCGGCTAGCCATATATAGCTTCGCAGTAAAGGGAAAATCAAAATTCTGGCAAACACACACGAGGATCCAGCAGCGGAACCATTCAGGAAAAAAATTAGGGGCAGCTTCACACTAGTGGTGCGAAGACTGGGCAAAAAGCGAAGCTGGCGACCCCACCTAGCTTTATCTCGGTTCGGCCAAGTTTTTGCGAGGTTATGCTTCGAGACTCGGCCACGTTTTGCGCAAGATCACCCCGGAATCATCGACAGCCCAAGGAGCAACGAACACTCGGTCGTTAAAGTATCTGGACGCTCAAACGCTTTTGCTCGGTTTTGCGGGCTCGTAACTCCGGATCTTCTGCGCGAATCACCGACGTTTCGCCGCCGCTTCGGCGGCGCGATACTCGGGATCGGAACGAAGTCGTCTCACTCGCTCTCGAGTAGCGGCGTGGCGGCTTTTGCGCCGCGCTTCCTCTTCTTCGGGAGTGACGCTCTTCTTCGGTTGCCTCATCTTCGCGGCGATGTGCTCGGCGCGGAGACGGCGGGGTTTTTGTGTCGCCGCGGCGGCGACGCTGAGCTATATATCCCGTGGGTTGGCGCAGTGACGTCACGGCTTAGCTCCATCAGAGTTATTTTAAATAAACTCTGATGTTTTACAGGCCAAAGCCACGATCTGATTATGACGCATGCCGTAGTGGGGGACTCCAGATTAATTTTGACCACCTAGGGCTCTTTAAAGGTGCATTTACACGACCGGACGGAGGAGGAATTTTCGCAGCGGATGGCGTATCACGTGACGCGCGCGTCATCAAAACGTGCAGCCCTCGCCTTGTCCGGCCTCCTCCTCTCGCGGTCCGGATTGAAAATGCTCGCCGGTATTTCCATCCGTCCGTTTGGCGGTCGTCTGACCTAATTTAGCGTAGTCAGCGTCAAATCAACATTAGACGAATTGGCGTGGCTACGATGGCGTGTTGTTGGCTTGAAGTCACGTGTGTTTTTGTTGTGCAGCAGTGACCGCATGTGCTTTTGTTGTGGTGCAGCGGGAAAGGCGAGTCGTGGCTGCGCGCGCATTTCTATTTACTCAGACCGCGCAGCCTGCGTGACCTCAACATGAGTGAGGTGCACAAGAAAACGCTAAGTGAAGAGGCAACCGTCACTTTTTTGGCTCTTGTTGAGGGATTCACAGCACTATGGAATATGAAACGCGCAGCTGCTAAGCGTTGGTGTCGAGAGTAAGCACGCGGATTCCGCAAACAGCACCCCGGCTGTGGGAATGCGACCTAACTCGGCTGAGCCGGATTCAAGTTATCACGTGACTGTTTGGCCCGCGGAGGAGGCGGGATTTTGCCCTCGCGTGTGTATCCACCTAGGGACACTGAAGGGAAACACCAAATCAGTTTACGCTGATAAAGTATTCTTCGAAAACTATATTTTCAATGATTTCGCGAGAATAGGTTCCGTCTCTTTTTCTTTTTTATTTAAACCAGGACTTCGAGCTCAGCAGCGCAACGTCATATAGCCACTGAGATATACCGCGGCGGTTCTCTTCGAATATGCCAGGCTGGAGATGGTGCAGCAGCTCATTCTCCTGCCTGGCATATTTGGCATGCGAAACAGTCACTGGTGTACACCAGCATTTTTTTTTTATTGTTGTTGCACCACAGTCAACTAGTGACCAGATAAAATGCGCTACAGTATTGCACAAAAGCGCGGGAGCTTCCAGAAAGCTCTGGTTACGGATGTGTTTATCACCTACGATGTACTCGTTAGAAGGACGCACATTAAGGTTGCGCTTTGCGCTTTTCACTTAGCTCACGTATCAGTGGCGGTGCAAGACGCTTGACATCGCGACGGAAGTGTATCTGTGTAAGCACTCGCCTCTGCATCTTAGCCCGAGGCGTCGTTGCGGTCATGCACATACTTTCTCCTTGCATGCAGAGTCACCACCAAGCGCGCGCTGTGGAAAATGCGCCGGCATCAGCTCGAGCGGTTTGAATCGCATAGCACTTAACCAGTCAACACACTGTGCTTTTCGTTCGCAATTGAAGATACAGCACACGCTGATAGCTTAGGACACCTTCGACAAGTGCCTGCAGAATCGCAACAGGTGCGCAGATATTCTAATGCGCTTTCGCCGCGTCCGCCTTCATTTTGCCGCCGGTGCAGCCGTCTCCTCCTCGCCATTCCGCACTTCTGAGTCATTTTATGCCTCCTGTGAGGAAGGGCTTTCGGCATCTCTTCCGCGATCGTCTGGCACTTCTCTTTTTCTCCCTTGGCTTCCTCATCGCGAGACGCTCAGGTTTCAAGCAGCGCGGCTTGCCTACGTTGACGGAGAAGTTGCGCGGCACGCGTGGAAAAATTATAGCGTAAACATTTTTAGGAGAAACGATTCACCTCGACGGTCTCAGAGGCCGCGCCGCTGTATCGCGTTTTGGTAAGGCTTCCAAAGAGAGGAGGTAAAGGGGGGGGGGGGGGGGGGGGGGAGTCTATGAGCGCCGGCTGTAGTGTGGCTTGAAGTATATATGTTTTCGGCGGCTTCAAAGGGCCACGCACTTTGCAACCAAGGGGAGAGAGCCTGTTTGCATTTCATTATGCTGCGATATAGGGCAACGGGTGCTCCGGCCTCCACCTGCGCACTGCGCTGCATACTGAGCGCAATGAATCGAGAGAGTTTGCATCATAGCAATATGCACTTTGCGAAGTACACATTGATACTTTGCAGAACAAATTGTGGTCTTCGTCTCGTTATGGTGTTTGCATTCATAATAATAAATTGTGCTCTCTGACTAGCTCATTAAGAAGCAGGAATGAAAATAAGGTTGATTGATCGGTGGGTTTAACATCCCAAAGCGACACACAATGTTTAAGAGGCGCAGTGGTGGAGAGCTCCGGAATAACTTCTGTCATACCTGGGTTTCTTTGGCGTGCACCGAAAGCGCGGCACACACCATTTTTGCATTGCGTCCGCATCGTAATGTTGCCGCCGCGGCAGGCAGTCCCGGCAGAGAGTAATGGCTTCCTTAAAATACTTTGTGTGTATTCATCATAGCGTGTGGGTGAAGCAGCGCACTGACCAGGACAATTGGAGAGACACAACACGGTGTGCTCTCCGGAATAACTTCTGTCATACCTGGGTTTCTTTGGCGTGCACCGAAAGCGCGGCACACACCATTTTTGCATTGCGTCCGCATCGTAATGTTGCCGCCGCGGCAGGCAGTCCCGGCAGAGAGTAATGGCTTCCTTAAAATACTTTGTGTGTATTCATCATAGCGTGTGGGTGAAGCAGCGCACTGACCAGGACAAATTGGAGAGACACAAGAATACACGACACTCGCTGTACTCGCCATTACTTTATTTCAGAACAATAACTTCATATTTATATACCTGCGCACCCTCGGGCGTCAAAGATAGGCAACATATCTAACACGGTGTGCTCTAATCGTTGCAACCATAACACATTTATTTTTATTATTCACAAATTTAATCTGGTGACCTTTCAAAAATGTGACCTTACGATTGGCTGAGTATAGAACAGATGGTTGACTGATACAACCCTCTTTTCTTTTGTTAACGTGGAAAGCTTTCACTATTTCCTTGGTAAGCTGATCCTTATGGTGAGGCATAACTGTAGCATCACTGAAAAGCGGCAAGCACCCACTGTGAACAATCCCCTTTAATGTGGGAATGAATGTTTCCTTTTAGCCGATGTATACCGACCTTTTTAGCCGATCTATACTTTTCCACAAGATAGGGCAAACAGTATACAACGGACGTTCTACACTTGAAAAAGGCTAGCGTATGCTTTACCGTGCACTTACCTAGCACCTTACCTTACCCTACCTTACCCCCACCTTACTTTACCTTACCTCACCTTACCGTGCACTTTACCTATTTATTTTTTTGTTGATGGAATTCTACGATCCAGCCCGGCACATATTTTAGCGAGCTTGTTAGGTGCGGTAAAGGTCACCCCTTCTGTGAAAAACAGAAGGGGTGACAAGTGAAGGGAAGCGCAATTGAGGAAAGCAGTTGATTAGGTGACGTGATGAGATTAGGAAATTCGCAGACATAGGAAGGGAGTCGGCTGGTTCAGGACGGGGGTAATTGTAAATCGGAGGAACATGCCGTCGTACTGCAGTGATAATGCTGAGGATGATTGCAAAGGACTGGTAAAAACCTTAGCGTACATAATTGCGTAATTGAAAAATAAGGCTTTGTTGGCAAATGAATGAAGTGTGAATGCGTTACTACGCGATGTCGTTAAAGATATGTATCGACGCCGCTCCTAACCTCAGGAATTCCACTAAGCGGTGGTACGCCTTGGGCACTAACCTGCTTGAATAAAACGATTTCAACTTGAGCGGTAATGCGCTTTGACAGTTAATTAGTTAATATCAGACGATTAACTAGTTGCTTAGTTATAACGATGCGTCTATAGAGGCGCACGATTCCGCTAATAATGTGTTGAAGAAAAAGACATAATTGCCTCCACTGAAATCTTTGGTTACGGAGATTATATTTACAGTGATATACTCATTTTCTGCGATTTGCCCTGCCGACGTCCGCATCCAGCACGTTTCCGCTCCTGTCCTGTGTACACGTCCCGCGCAGGCGAGCAATGACCTCTGGACAGCCCAAGAGAGGGCGCACGCTTTCCCTGCCTCTGGTGCGGCGTGACCAGAGACAGGGATCGCTTGCGCGTCTGTCCTCGCCCGAGACGACACACCCGTGTCGCGCCGTGCTCCATTTCACCTGCGCTGTTTCTCACAGCTCTTCATTTGTGCACGTGCGTACATTCGTTCGCAGCCACTTTCTGGCACTAATAAAGCCTGCTCATGGGTCAGGTCGTTTGCCTGTGCGTGTTTGCTATACGCATGCGTTAAGTGATCTCCACTATTAGGTGGGTCGTGTGCTTGGTCGACGTCTAGGCGTCTTATTGAGCGCTCGTGTTTGAGGAGTTGTAAGCAATTATCTCTTCGTCAACTAGCTTATGTCACCTAGCTTATGTGAACTAGTGATATGTCAACTAGCTGATACTCTCGTTAAAAAACTGTCAGCCCTTCCACTGGGGTGGAGATGGAAGACCAGCGAAGCTATAGTATGGTGGGAATTATGTATTTCCAATTATGACTATTAAGATGTGATAGTGTAATTCGTTATTTGGACTATTAAATAATGCGAAATATATATGATCCGGTGGTTTTCATTTATTTAGTGACCACAGGGACCATGGCCTTATGGTCGCTACGGTACACCGCCATAGGGTGTACGGCAAAGGTTGGCACGTTCTTCATAAACACGTCACCAACTCCGCGCATGTTCAGTGCGAACGCGGGCAAAACGCCGCCGCAGTTGACAACAGTTCTGAGCGTTGTTTGTGTTACCGCACACAATCGCTGTCAAAACGCTGGCGTGAGAAAGCGCGCCAGCAGCAGCGAGCGAAGATTCATGCAGTCTATCACTTTAACGGAAACTGAGCGGCAAAAGCACAGCGCATACAAAAGTAGGAGCCGTGTTGCAGATCGCTTTCAAGATACCGTGCGCGCGACCGCCCGGCGCCGCGCAAAGTACAAGTTGCTCGCAGAGCATAAGCCGCAACCCCTCCCTCCCGCGCTGCCTTCCCGCTGTCCTCCTTTCGCGTGGTACATTGAGTCGCCAGTTCCCCTTGCGCCCGGTCGCAAGATACGCATTTGGTGCCGCAGCTAAACGTCGCCTCCCCTCCCTCTCTCCCTTTCGTCCCCCCACGGCCTTTAGCGCGACAGAAGAAGTGGCGTTTGCTCTCCGCCGTGCGTTCGCTCTACGTGAAAGCACGCGTCCCTCGCGCGCTTTCACTCACACATACAGCATGCGGCCAATGAGAATTTTTTTCTACATCCGGACGCGACCATCGAAGACTGAGCCTTTAACAACTTCGCTGTAATTAAGAGAACAAACCGGAGCTGGGAAGGCCATTTAATACGTACAGCAGATAACCGGTAGACCATTAGAATTACAGAATGGGTGCCAAGGGAAGGGAAGCGCAGTCGAGGATGGCAGAAAATCAGGTAAGGTGATAAAATTAGGAAATTTGCAGGCGCAAGTTGGAATAAGCTAGCGCAAGATAGGGGTGATTGGAGATCGCTAGGAGAAGCCTTAGTCCTGTAGTGTACATAAAAATAAACTGCTGCTGCTGCTGCTGCTGCTGCTGCTGATGATGATGATGATGATCATCATCATCATCATCATCAACATCATCATCACCATTTCGTAACACAGTCGGCACGGGTACAGCCAAGGAAGAGTGTTTCGTTTTCAGAACACCACCTACCTCCCGAAAATAATAAACAGCATGACCCTCCTAATTTGGTGGAGCAGATTACCAGGGCCGATATTTTGTAGCAATGCGTTACGCTTTATTCGATACTAGTCTTATCATCCACCGCTCCTGGCCAGCTGATCCCGTTGATAACGTGAGTGGACCGTCGCTCTCACGAGTAGATTGAAATGGTTAAGGAGACTCTACTAATATGTAATCTGTTTCATTTCCTTCACTTGAACAGTGGTTCACGCTCAAAACTAGCAGCGCGGCGAAGATGAAGGCGAGCGAAGCAAAACACAGCTCTAGTGTACTACACCGTAGTACATCACTTGAGTGGTGTCGCTCGCATTCGTCTTCGTCTTGGCCGCGCTGTTATAATTTTAGCCATAAACCAGTGTCACCTTTTTCCTCTTTTCAATCCACTTCGATACATTGAGTTCTTCAATAAATGGATGACACTACACATCACGTTAGTCAGAGATAAGTAAACGTTTGTCGTTTTTTAATGTTTATTTTATGTGCGTGTAGAAGCAAAATTGCTTGCGCCAAAGATGGGAAGAACCTCGAAGGATTGACAGGAACTTCAAGGACTGGAAGAGAGAGGCAGACAAAGCTACGTAACCGTTGTGGTCGTCTTTTTTCCCTCTATTGCCGAAGAAAGGGAAAAGGAAAGCATGTGCACCGGAAGAAAAAGTCATGTGTGTGGATGATGCGGAATTACCGCAGCACCTTAAAAGGATTTTGCAACTGGGCCCGGAATTTTGCCAGGAACCGGCACCTTCCCCCACAGACAAGATGTCCATGGCAAGAGCATCTCCCGTCAGGGGCCGGAAAACGTCCGCTTGAGGTGCACGCAGGAATGCATCCAGGTCCTCAGGTGTGCACCAGGAAGACCACGGGATTCGCGGAACGTTAAGCCGCCTTGTTGAACACCTGACTTCTTCTAATTTGTGCCTTCTTCAGTCCGATAAGGAGGGGATGTTTGTGGTGGTTCCAGAGGCAGCATATTTAGACAAGGCCCATTCCGCATTGGCAAAAAACTTCAGTCCCGACTCTGTGAAGTGCAAAAGGATTAAGGACAGGGCTTTAGCCCTTTCGGGGAGACCTGAACCTCAGTAAGTTACGTTCGTGTGTTAAGAACAGTAACGGGTTGTCTCTCCAGCTGTTTTTCTCTGTGAAAACCCATAAGCTAGGCTTGCCTTTACGTTCCATCGTTTCGGAAAAGGGTACATGGCAGTACGTGTTGGCAGGGTTCCTTCAAGAGCACCTCGCCAATTTAGAGATAACAGATCCGTATTTGGTGCCTAATTCTACTGCTTTGGTACGCTACCTAGAGAAGGAAAACCCAGGAGGGTACCAAGCGTTCAGCCTAGATGTTGAGGACTTGTTTTAAGCAATTCCGCAAGGCGAATTCATGGTGGCAGTAAAAGAGTGCATTACTGAGTTTAATGATGAACATATGTTTGTCTTGCAGTGTGTTCCCTTGAGGCCTTTTTGGAATTATTGGGATGTTTTTGTCGTCTACATGTGTATGCTGGCGAGGCCAGCAATACATCCAGAAGTCAGGGGTGTGCATAGGGTCTAAGGTGGCCCCTACCCTCAGCAACATCTTAGCTAAAGTGGATAGGGTTGTTAATAAAACAATCGGTGGTATGGCTTCCCGTGTCTTTCGTTATGTCGATGATTACCTGATTTCAAGTAGGCTTGAAGAACTGTCTCTCAAGTGAAGGAAGCTTTTTGTAGGTCGGGGCTGGGCCTCAATTTTAGTATAGAACTTCCCCACGAGAATGAATTGCAATTTCTAGACATACGTCTGCGTTTCGAGTTGTTCCGTACATGTTGGTTTTATTGACCAAGGTCCCATAAGTCCCCCCTCAATTTTTCCTCGAGGCATTCAAAGATTGTAAAGAGTGGAATTACCTTGTCTTGCATAGATGCAACACTACAGAAGTCATGGCCTCATGTAGTAACGGAAAGTGTTAGTTTCCAAGTGACTAGGCTGACGAATGCTGGATACCCAAACTCTGTAATTGGAGCAACCTGTGATAAATTAGTAAAGAAAGTTAAGAGTAGTGGTGTGCACACACCCTGCACCAATAACAAGGAAAGAAGAGCGTATGCTGTGATTCCGTACCAGCATAAAGTTGCACACAATTTGAAGAATCTAGCGCAGAGGTATGGGGTCAGCGTTATATTCTGCGCCCCTCAGAAAATGTCGCGTTTGTGTGCGAGGGTAATGCATATGATTGACAGGGCACCAAACCACAGCCCTTTTGTCTGCAAGAATGAGTAT